>NW_027278330.1:0-248335 GCF_030028105.1 Mobula birostris
CTCATGCCCTGAATCACATGCCGTGAAACTCATGCACTGAAACTCCTGCCCTGAAACTGATGCCCTGAATCTCATGCACTGAAACTCATGTCCTGAACCTCATGCCCTGAAACTCAAGCCCTGTATCTCCTGCCCTGAAACTCATGTCGTGAATCTCATCCCCTGTAACTCCTGCACTTAAATTAATGCCATGCACCTCATATCCTGACACTCACGCCCTGAATTACATGCCCTGAAACTCCTGCCCTGAAACTCATGCCCTGAAACTCATGCCCTGAATCTCATGCCCTGAAACTCAAGCCCTGATTCTCCTGCCCTTAAACTCATGCCCTGAATCTCATGCCCTGAAACTTCTGCCCTGAAACTCATGCATTGAATCTCATGCGCTAAATCTCATGACCTTATACTCAAACAGTGAATCTCCTGCCCTGAAACTCATGCCCTGAATCTCAAGCTCTGAAACTCCTGCCCTGAAACTCATGCACTGAAAGACATGCCCTGAAACTCTTGCACTGAAACTCTTGCACTGAAACACCTGCCCTGAATCTCCTGCCCTGAATCTCCTGCCCTGAAATTGCTGCCCTGAATCTCAAGCCCTGAAACCACGGACCTGAAACCCATGCCCTGAAACTCATGTCCTGAAACCCATGCCCTGAAACTCATGCCCTGAATCTCATGCCCTGAAACTCACGTCCTGAATCTCATGACGTGAAACCCCTGCCCTCAAACTCATGCACTGAAGCTCATGCCCTGAATCTCCTGTCCTGAAACTCATGCCTGAATCACATGCCCTGAATCTCATGCCCTGAAATTCATGCACTGAAACTCATCCCCTGAATGTTATGCTCTGAAACTCAAGCCCTGATTCTCCTGGCCTGAAACTCATGCCCTGAATCTCATAGCCTTAAACTCCTGCCCTGAATCACCTGCCCTGAAACTCATGCCCTGAATCTCATGCCCTAAAACTGCTGCTGTGAAACTGCTGCGCTGAATCTCAAGCCCGGAAACCACAGACCTGAAATTCATGCCCTGAAACTCATGTCCTGAATCCAATGCCCTGAAACTCCTGCCCTCAAACTCATGCACTGAAACTCATGCCCGGAATCTCATGCCTTCAAACTCCTGTCCTGAATCACATGCCCTGAAACTCATGCCCTGAATCTCATGCCCTGAAACTACTGCACTGAAACTCATGTCCTGAACCTCATGCCCTGAAACTGCTGCCCTGAATATCATGCCATGAATCTCATATCCTCAAACTCATGCCCTGAATTACATGCCCTGAAACTCCTTCACTGAAACTCATGCCCTGAAACTCATGCCCTGAATCTCATGCCCTGAAACTTCTGCTCTGAAACTCATGCACTGAATCTCATGCGCTAAATCTCATGACCTTAAACTCAAGCCGTGAATCTCCTGCCCTGAAACTCATGCCCTGAATCTCATGCCCTGAAACTCCTGCCGTGAAACTCATGCACTGAAACTCCTGCCCTGAAACTGATGCCCTGAATCTCATGCCCTCAAACTCTTGCACTGAAACACATGCCCTAAAACACATGCCCTGAATGTCATGCCCTGAAATTCCTGCCCTGAAACTCATGCCCTGAATCTCATGCCCTGAAACTCTTGCACTGAAACACCTACCCTAAACTCATGGCCTGAATCTCATGCCCTGAATCACATGCCGTGAAACTCATGCACTGAAACTCCTGCCCTGAAACTGATGCCCTGAATCTCATGCACTGAAACTCATGTCCTGAACCTCATGCCCTGAAACTCAAGCCCTGAATCTCATGCCCTGAAACTCATGTCGTGAATCTCATCCCCTGTAACTCCTGCACTTAAATTAATGCCATGCACCTCATATCCTGACACTCACGCCCTGAATTACATGCCCTGAAACTCCTGCCCTGAAACTCATGCCCTGAAACTCATGCCCTGAATCTCATGCCCTGAAACTCAAGCCCTGATTCTCCTGCCCTTAAACTCATGCCCTGAATCTCATGCCCTGAAACTTCTGCCCTGAAACTCATGCATTGAATCTCATGCGCTAAATCTCATGACCTTATACTCAAGCCGTGAATCTCCTGCCCTGAAACTCATGCCCTGAATCTCAAGCTCTGAAACTCCTGCCCTGAAACTCATGCACTGAAAGACATGCCCTGAAACTCTTGCACTGAAACTCTTGCACTGAAACACCTGCCCTGAATCTCCTGCCCTGAATCTCCTGCCCTGAAATTGCTGCCCTGAATCTCAAGCCCTGAAACCACGGACCTGAAACCCATGCCCTGAAACTCATGTCCTGAAACCCATGCCCTGAAACTCATGCCCTGAATCTCATGCCCTGAAACTCACGTCCTGAATCTCATGACGTGAAACCCCTGCCCTCAAACTCATGCACTGAAGCTCATGCCCTGAATCTCCTGTCCTGAAACTCATGCCCTGAATCTCATGCCCTGAAATTCATGCACTGAAACTCATCCCCTGAATGTTATGCTCTGAAACTCAAGCCCTGATTCTCCTGGCCTGAAACTCATGCCCTGAATCTCATAGCCTTAAACTCCTGCCCTGAATCACCTGCCCTGAAACTCATGCCCTGAATCTCATGCCCTAAAACTGCTGCTGTGAAACTGCTGCGCTGAATCTCAAGCCCGGAAACCACAGACCTGAAATTCATGCCCTGAAACTCATGTCCTGAATCTCATGCCCTGAAACTCCTGCCCTCAAACTCATGCACTGAAACTCATGCCCGGAATCTCATGCCTTCAAACTCCTGTCCTGAATCACATGCCCTGAAACTCATGCCCTGAATCTCATGCCCTGAAACTACTGCACTGAAACTCATGTCCTGAACCTCATGCCCTGAAACTGCTGCCCTGAATATCATGCCATGAATCTCATATCCTCAAACTCATGCCCTGAATTACATGCCCTGAAACTCCTTCACTGAAACTCATGCCCTGAAACTCATGCCCTGAATCTCATGCCCTGAAACTTCTGCTCTGAAACTCATGCACTGAATCTCATGCGCTAAATCTCATGACCTTAAACTCAAGCCGTGAATCTCCTGCCCTGAAACTCATGCCCTGAATCTCATGCCCTGAAACTCCTGCCGTGAAACTCATGCACTGAAACTCCTGCCCTGAAACTGATGCCCTGAATCTCATGCCCTCAAACTCTTGCACTGAAACACATCCCCTAAAACACATGCCCTGAATGTCATGCCCTGAAATTCCTGCCCTGAAACTCATGCCCTGAATCTCATGCCCTGAAACTCTTGCACTGAAACACCTACCCTAAACTCATGGCCTGAATCTCATGCCCTGAATCACATGCCGTGAAACTCATGCACTGTAACTCCTGCCCTGAAACTGATGCCCTGAATCTCATGCACTGAAACTCATGTCCTGAACCTCATGCCCTGAAACTCAAGCCCTGAATCTCATGCCCTGAAACTCATGTCGTGAATCTCATCCCCTGTAACTCATGCCCTGAATCTCATGCCGTGAATCTCCTGCCCTCAAACTCATGCCCTGAATATCATGCCCTGAAACTCAAACACTGAATCTCCCGCCCTGAAACACATGCCCTAAATCTCATACCCTGAATCACCTGCCATGAAACTCATGCCCTGAATCTAATGCCTTGAATCACATGCCCTGAAACTCCTGCCCTGAATCTCCTCCTTTGAAACTCATGCCCTGAATCTCATACCCTCAAACTCTTGCACTGAAACACCTGCCCTAAAACACATGCCCTGAATGTCATGCCCTGAAATTCCTGCCCTGAAACTCATGCCCTGAATCTCATGCCGTGAAACTCATGCACTGAAACTCCTGCCCTGAAACTGATGCCCTGAATCTCATGCACTGAAACTCATGCCCTGAACCTCATGCCCTGAAACTCAAGCCCTGAATCTCATGCACTGAAACTCATGCCCTATATCTCATACCCTGAAACTCCTGCCCCGAAACTAATGCACTGAAACTCATGCCCTGAATCACATGCCCTAAAACTCCTGCCCTGAATCATCTGCCCAGAAACTCATTATCTGAATCACATGCCTTGAAATTCCTGCCCTGAATCTCATGCCTTAAAACTCCTGCCCTCAAACTCATGCACTGAAACTCATGCTCTGAAACTCATGCCCTGAGTCTCATGCCTTGAAACTCCTGCCCTGAATCTCATGCCCTGAAACTCATGCCCTGAATCTCATGCCCTGAAACTCCTGCACTTAAATTAATGCCATGCACCTCATATCCTGACACTCACGCCCTGAATTACATGCCCTGAAACTCCTGCCCTGAAACTCATGTCCTGAAACTCATGCCCTGAATCTCATGCCCTGAAACTCAAGCCCTGATTCTCCTGCCCTGAAACTCATGCCCTGAATCTCATGCTCTGAAACTTCTGCGGTGAAAGTCATGCACTGAATCTCATGCGCTGAATCTCATGACCTTAATCTCAAGCCGTGAATCTCCTGCCCTGAAACTCATGTCCTGAATCTCACGCTCTGAAACTCCTGCCCTGAAACTCATGCACTGAAAGACATGCCCTGAAACTCTTGCACTGAAACACTTGCCCAGAATCTCCTGCACTGAATCTCATGCCCTGAAACTGCTGCCCTGAATCTCAAGCACTGAAACCACAGACCTGAAACCCATGCCCTGAAACACATGTCCTGAATCTCATCCCCTGTAACTCATGCCCTGAATCTCATGCCGTGAAACTCCTGCCCTCAAACTCATGCCCTGAATATCATGCCCTGAAACTCAAACACTGAATGTCCTGCCCTGAAACACATGCCCTAAATCTCATACCCTGAATCACCTGCCATGAAACTCATGCCCTGAATCTCATGCCTTGAATCACATGCCCTGAAACTCCTGCCCTGAATCTCCTCCCTTGAAACTCATGCCCTGAATCTCATACCCTCAAACTCTTGCACTGAAACACCTGCCCTAAAACACATGCCCTGAATGTCATGCCCTGAAATTCCTGCCCTGAAACTCATGCCCTGAATCTCATGCCCTGAAACTCTTGCACTGAAACACCTACCCTAAAACGCATGCCCTGAATCTCATGCCCTGAAATTCCTGCCCTGAAACACATGCCCTGAATCTCGTGCCCTGAAACTCCGGCACTGAAACTCCTGCCATGAAACTTTTGCCCTGAATCTCATGCCCTGAAACTCCTGCCATGAAACTCCTGCTCTGAAACTGCTGCCCTGAATCTCAAGCCCTGAAACTACAGACCTGAAACTCATGCCCTGAAACTCATGTCCTGAATCTCATGCCCTGAAACTCATGCCCTGAATCTCATGCCGTGAAACCCCTGCCCTCAAACTCATGCACTGAAACTCATGCCCTGAATCTCCTGTCCTGAAACTCATGCCCTGAATCTCATGCCCTGAATCTCATGCCCTGAAATTCATGCACTGAAACTCATCCCCTGAATGTTATGCTCTGAAACTCAAGCCCTGATTCTCCTGGCCTGAAACTCATGCCCGGAATCTCATACCCTGAAACTCCTGCCCTGAATCACCTGCCATGAAACTCATGCCCTGAATCTCATGCCCTGAAACTCTTGCACTGAAACACCTACCCTAAAATGCATGCCCTGAATCTCATGCCCTGAATCCCAAGCTCTGAAACTCCTGCCCTGAAACTCATGCACTGAAAGACATGCCCTGAAACTCTTGCACTGAAACTCTTGCACTGAAACACCTGCCCTGAATCTCCTGCCCTAAATCTCCTGCCCTGAAACTGCTGCCCTGAATCTCAAACCCTGAAACCACAGACCTGAAACCCATGCCCTGAAATTCATGTCCTGAATCTCATGCCCTGAAACTCATGGCCTGAATCTCATGCCGTGAAACTCCTGCCCTCAAACTCATGCACTGAATCTCATGCCCTGAATCTCATGCCCTGAAATTCATGCACTGAAACTCATCCCCTGAGTGTCATGCTCTGAAACTCAGGCCCTGAATCTCATGCCTTCAAATTCCTCTCCTGAATCACATGCCCTGAAACTCATGCCCTGAAGCTCATGCCCTCAAACTCTTGCACTGAAACACCTGCCCTAAAACACAACCCTGAATGTCATGCCCTGAAATTCCTGCCCTGAAACTCATGCCCTGAATCTCATGCCGTGAAACTCATGCACTGAAACTCCTGCCCTGAAACTGATGCCCTGAATCTCATGCACTGAAACTCATGCCCTGAACCTCATGCCCTGAAACTCAAGCCCTGAATCTCATGCACTGAAACTCATGCCCTAAATCTCATACCCTGAAACTCCTGCCCTGAAACTCATGCACTGAAACTCATGCCCTGAATCACATGCCCTAAAACTCCTGCCCTGAATCATCTGCCCAGAAACTCATTATCTGAATCACATGCCCTGAAATTCCTGCCCTGAATCTCATGCCCTGAAACTTCTGCCCTGAAACTCATGCACTGAATCTCATGCGCTAAATCTCGTGACCTTAAACTCAAGCCGTGAATCTCCTGCCCTTAAACTCATGCCCTGAATCTCATGCCTTGAAACTCCTGCCCTCAAACTCATGCACTGAAACTCATGCACTGAAACTCATGCCCTGAATCTCATGCCTTGAAACTCCTGTCTTGAATCTCATGCCCTGAAACTCATGCCCTGAATCTCATGCCCTGGAACTCCTGCACTGAAACTCATGCCATGCACCTCATATCCTGACACTCACGCCCTGAATTACATGCCCTGAAACTCCTGCCCTGAAACTCATGCCCTGAAACTCATGCCCTGAATCTCATGCCCTGAAACTCAAGCCCTGATTCTCCTGCCCTTAAACTCATGCCCTGAATCTCATGCCCTGAAACTTCTGCCCTGAAACTCATGCATTGAATCTCATGCGCTAAATCTCATGACCTTATACTCAAGCCGTGAATCTCCTGCCCTGAAACTCATGCCCTGAATCTCAAGCTCTGAAACTCCTGCCCTGAAACTCATGCACTGAAAGACATGCCCTGAAACTCTTGCACTGAAACTCTTGCACTGAAACACCTGCCCTGAATCTCCTGCCCTGAATCTCCTGCCCTGA
Source organism: Mobula birostris (assembly GCF_030028105.1). Taxonomy (NCBI): domain Eukaryota; kingdom Metazoa; phylum Chordata; class Chondrichthyes; order Myliobatiformes; family Myliobatidae; genus Mobula; species Mobula birostris. Next base: position 7,079 of record NW_027278330.1, read on the forward strand.
AATTGCTGCCCTGAATCTCAAGCCCTGAAACCACGGACCTGAAACCCATGCCCTGAAACTCATGTCCTGAAACCCATGCCCTGAAACTCATGCCCTGAATCTCATGCCCTGAAACTCACGTCCTGAATCTCATGACGTGAAACCCCTGCCCTCAAACTCATGCACTGAAGCTCATGCCCTGAATCTCCTGTCCTGAAACTCATGCCCTGAATCTCATGCCCTGAATCTCATGCCCTGAAATTCATGCACTGAAACTCATCCCCTGAATGTTATGCTCTGAAACTCAAGCCCTGATTCTCCTGGCCTGAAACTCATGCCCTGAATCTCATAGCCTTAAACTCCTGCCCTGAATCACCTGCCCTGAAACTCATGCCCTGAATCTCATGCCCTAAAACTGCTGCTGTGAAACTGCTGCGCTGAATCTCAAGCCCGGAAACCACAGACCTGAAATTCATGCCCTGAAACTCATGTCCTGAATCTCATGCCCTGAAACTCCTGCCCTCAAACTCATGCACTGAAACTCATGCCCGGAATCTCATGCCTTCAAACTCCTGTCCTGAATCACATGCCCTGAAACTCATGCCCTGAATCTCATGCCCTGAAACTACTGCACTGAAACTCATGTCCTGAACCTCATGCCCCGAAACTGCTGCCCTGAATATCATGCCATGAATCTCATATCCTCAAACTCATGCCCTGAATTACATGCCCTGAAACTCCTTCACTGAAACTCATGCCCTGAAACTCATGCCCTGAATCTCATGCCCTGAAACTTCTGCTCTGAAACTCATGCACTGAATCTCATGCGCTAAATCTCATGACCTTAAACTCAAGCCGTGAATCTCCTGCCCTGAAACTCATGCCCTGAATCTCATGCCCTGAAACTCCTGCCGTGAAACTCATGCACTGAAACTCCTGCCCTGAAACTGATGCCCTGAATCTCATGCCCTCAAACTCTTGCACTGAAACACATGCCCTAAAACACATGCCCTGAATGTCATGCCCTGAAATTCCTGCCCTGAAACTCATGCCCTGAATCTCATGCCCTGAAACTCTTGCACTGAAACACCTACCCTAAACTCATGGCCTGAATCTCATGCCCTGAATCACATGCCGTGAAACTCATGCACTGAAACTCCTGCCCTGAAACTGATGCCCTGAATCTCATGCACTGAAACTCATGTCCTGAACCTCATGCCCTGAAACTCAAGCCCTGAATCTCATGCCCTGAAACTCATGTCGTGAATCTCATCCCCTGTAACTCATGCCCTGAATCTCATGCCGTGAATCTCCTGCCCTCAAACTCATGCCCTGAATATCATGCCCTGAAACTCAAACACTGAATCTCCCGCCCTGAAACACATGCCCTAAATCTCATACCCTGAATCACCCGCCATGAAACACATGCCCTGAATCTCATGCATTGAATCACATGCCCTGAAACTCCTGCCCTGAATCTCCTCCTTTGAAACTCATGCCCTGAATCTCATACCCTCAAACTCTTGCACTGAAACACCTGCCCTAAAACACATGCCCTGAATGTCATGCCCTGAAATTCCTGCCCTGAAACTCATGCCCTGAATCTCATGCCGTGAAACTCATGCACTGAAACTCCTGCCCTGAAACTGATGCCCTGAATCTCATGCACTGAAACTCATGCCCTGAACCTCATGCCCTGAAACTCAAGCCCTGAATCTCATGCACTGAAACTCATGCCCTATATCTCATACCCTGAAACTCCTGCCCCGAAACTAATGCACTGAAACTCATGCCCTGAATCACATGCCCTAAAACTCCTGCCCTGAATCATCTGCCCAGAAACTCATTATCTGAATCACATGCCTTGAAATTCCTGCCCTGAATCTCATGCCTTAAAACTCCTGCCCTCAAACTCATGCACTGAAACTCATGCTCTGAAACTCATGCCCTGAGTCTCATGCCTTGAAACTCCTGCCCTGAATCTCATGCCCTGAAACTCATGCCCTGAATCTCATGCCCTGAAACTCCTGCACTTAAATTAATGCCATGCACCTCATATCCTGACACTCACGCCCTGAATTACATGCCCTGAAACTCCTGCCCTGAAACTCATGTCCTGAAACTCATGCCCTGAATCTCATGCCCTGAAACTCAAGCCCTGATTCTCCTGCCCTGAAACTCATGCCCTGAATCTCATGTTCTGAAACTTCTGCGGTGAAAGTCATGCACTGAATCTCATGCGCTAAATCTCATGACCTTAATCTCAAGCCGTGAATCTCCTGCCCTGAAACTCATGTCCTGAATCTCACGCTCTGAAACTCCTGCCCTGAAACTCATGCACTGAAAGACATGCCCTGAAACTCTTGCACTGAAACACTTGCCCAGAATCTCCTGCACTGAATCTCATGCCCTGAAACTGCTGCCCTGAATCTCAAGCACTGAAACCACAGACCTGAAACCCATGCCCTGAAACACATGTCCTGAATCTCATCCCCTGTAACTCATGCCCTGAATCTCATGCCGTGAAACTCCTGCCCTCAAACTCATGCCCTGAATATCATGCCCTGAAACTCAAACACTGAATGTCCTGCCCTGAAACACATGCCCTAAATCTCATACCCTGAATCACCTGCCATGAAACTCATGCCCTGAATCTCATGCCTTGAATCACATGCCCTGAAACTCCTGCCCTGAATCTCCTCCCTTGAAACTCATGCCCTGAATCTCATACCCTCAAACTCTTGCACTGAAACACCTGCCCTAAAACACATGCCCTGAATGTCATGCCCTGAAATTCCTGCCCTGAAACTCATGCCCTGAATCTCATGCCCTGAAACTCTTGCAATGAAACACCTACCCTAAAACGCATGCCCTGAATCTCATGCCCTGAAATTCCTGCCCTGAAACACATGCCCTGAATCTCGTGCCCTGAAACTCCGGCACTGAAACTCCTGCCATGAAACTTTTGCCCTGAATCTCATGCCCTGAAACTCCTGCCATGAAACTCCTGCTCTGAAACTGCTGCCCTGAATCTCAAGCCCTGAAACTACAGACCTGAAACTCATGCCCTGAAACTCATGTCCTGAATCTCATGCCCTGAAACTCATGCCCTGAATCTCATGCCGTGAAACCCCTGCCCTCAAACTCAGGCACTGAAACTCATGCCCTGAATCTCCTGTCCTGAAACTCATGCCCTGAATCTCATGCCCTGAATCTCATGCCCTGAAATTCATGCACTGAAACTCATCCCCTGAATGTTATGCTCTGAATCTCAAGCCCTGATTCTCCTGGCCTGAAACTCATGCCCGGAATCTCATACCCTGAAACTCCTGCCCTGAATCACCTGCCATGAAACTCATGCCCTGAATCTCATGCCCTGAAACTCTTGCACTGAAACACCTACCCTAAAATGCATGCCCTGAATCTCATGCCCTGAATCCCAAGCTCTGAAACTCCTGCCCTGAAACTCATGCACTGAAAGACATGCCCTGAAACTCTTGCACTGAAACTCTTGCACTGAAACACCTGCCCTGAATCTCCTGCCCTAAATCTCCTGCCCTGAAACTGCTGCCCTGAATCTCAAACCCTGAAACCACAGACCTGAAACCCATGCCCTGAAATTCATGTCCTGAATCTCATGCCCTGAAACTCATGGCCTGAATCTCATGCCGTGAAACTCCTGCCCTCAAACTCATGCACTGAATCTCATGCCCTGAATCTCATGCCCTGAAATTCATGCACTGAAACTCATCCCCTGAGTGTCATGCTCTGAAACTCAGGCCCTGAATCTCATGCCTTCAAATTCCTCTCCTGAATCACATGCCCTGAAACTCATGCCCTGAAGCTCATGCCCTCAAACTCTTGCACTGAAACACCTGCCCTAAAACACAACCCTGAATGTCATGCCCTGAAATTCCTGCCCTGAAACTCATGCCCTGAATCTCATGCCGTGAAACTCATGCACTGAAACTCCTGCCCTGAAACTGATGCCCTGAATCTCATGCACTGAAACTCATGCCCTGAACCTCATGCCCTGAAACTCAAGCCCTGAATCTCATGCACTGAAACTCATGCCCTAAATCTCATACCCTGAAACTCCTGCCCTGAAACTCATGCACTGAAACTCATGCCCTGAATCACATGCCCTAAAACTCCTGCCCTGAATCATCTGCCCAGAAACTCATTATCTGAATCACATGCCCTGAAATTCCTGCCCTGAATCTCATGCCTTAAAACTCCTGCCCTCAAACTCATGCACTGAAACTCATGCTCTGAAACTCATGCCCTGAATCTCATGTCTTGAAACTAATGCCCTGAAACTCATGCCCTGAATCTCATGCCCTGCAACTCCTGCACTTAAATTAATGCCATGCACCTCATATCCTGACACTCACGCCCTGAATTACATGCCCTGAAACTCCTGCCCTGAAACTCATGCCCTGAAACTCATGCCCTGAATCTCATGCCCTGAAACTCAAGCCCTGATTCTCCTGCCCTTAAACTCATGCCCTGAATCTCATGCCCTGAAACTTCTGCCCTGAAACTCATGCATTGAATCTCATGCGCTAAATCTCATGACCTTATACTCAAGCCGTGAATCTCCTGCCCTGAAACTCATGCCCTGAATCTCAAGCTCTGAAACTCCTGCCCTGAAACTCATGCACTGAAAGACATGCCCTGAAACTCTTGCACTGAAACTCTTGCACTGAAACACCTGCCCTGAATCTCCTGCCCTAAATCTCCTGCCCTGAAACTGCTGCCCTGAATCTCAAGCCCTGAAACCACAGACCTGAAACCCATGCCCTGAAACTCATGTCCTGAATCTCATGCCCTGAAACTCATGCCCTGAATCTCATGCCCTGAAACTCACGTCCTGAATCTCATGACGTGAAACCCCTGCCCTCAAACTCATGCACTGAAGCTCATGCCCTGAATCTCCTGTCCTGAAACTCATGCCCTGAATCTCATGCCCTGAATCTCATGCCCTGAAATTCATGCACTGAAACTCATCCCCTGAATGTTATGCTCTGAAACTCAAGCCCTGATTCTCCTGGCCTGAAACTCATGCCCTGAATCTCATAGCCTTAAACTCCTGCCCTGAATCACCTGCCCTGAAACTCATGCCCTGAAACTCATGCACTGAATCTCATGCGCTAAATCTCATGACCTTAAACACAAGCCGTGAATCTCCTGCCCTGAAACTCATGCCCTGAATCTCATGCCCTGAAACTCCTGCCGTGAAACTCATGCACTGAAACTCCCGCCCTGAAACTGATGCCCTGAATCTCATGCACTGAAACTCATGTCCTGAACCTCATGCCCTGAAACTCAAGCCCTGAATCTCATGCCCTGAAACTCATGTCCTGAATCTCATCCCCTGTAACTCATGCCCTGAATCTCATGCCGTGAAACTCCTGCCCTCAAACTCATGCCCTGAATATCATGCCCTGAAACTCAAACACTGAATCTCCCGCCCTGAAACACATGCCCTAAATCTCATACCCTGAATCACCTGCCATGAAACTCATGCCCTGAATCTCATGCCTTGAATCACATGCCCTGAAACTCCTGCCCTGAATCTCCTCCTTTGAAACTCATGCCCTGAATCTCATACCCTCAAACTCTTGCACTGAAACACCTGCCCTAAAACACATGCCCTGAATGTCATGCCCTGAAATTCCTGCCCTGAAACTCATGCCCTGAATCTCATGCCGTGAAACTCATGCACTGAAACTCCTGCCCTGAAACTGATGCCCTGAATCTCATGCACTGAAACTCATGCCCTGAACCTCATGCCCTGAAACTCAAGCCCTGAATCTCATGCACTGAAACTAACGCCCTATATCTCATACCCTGAAACTCCTGCCTCGAAACTAATGCACTGAAACTCATGCCCTGAATCACATGCCCTAAAACTCCTGCCCTGAATCATCTGCCCAGAAACTCATTATCTGAATCACATGCCCTGAAATTCCTGCCCTGAATCTCATGCCTTAAAACTCCTGCCCTCAAACTCATGCACTGAAACTCATGCTCTGAAACTCATGCCCTGAGTCTCATGCCTTGAAACTCCTGCCCTGAATCTCATGCCCTGAAACTCATGCCCTGAATCTCATGCCCTGAAACTCCTGCACTTAAATTAATGCCATGCACCTCATATCCTGACACTCACGCCCTGAATTACATGCCCTGAAACTCCTGCCCTGAAACTCATGTCCTGAAACTCATGCCCTGAATCTCATGCCCTGAAACTCAAGCCCTGATTCTCCTGCCCTGAAACTCATGCCCTGAATCTCATGCTCTGAAACTTCTGCGGTGAAAGTCATGCACTGAATCTCATGCGCTAAATCTCATGACCTTAATCTCAAGCCGTGAATCTCCTGCCCTGAAACTCATGTCCTGAATCTCATGCTCTGAAACTCCTGCCCTGAAACTCATGCACTGAAAGACATGCCCTGAAACTCTTGCACTGAAACACCTGCCCAGAATCTCCTGCACTGAATCTCATGCCTTGAAACTGCTGCCCTGAATCTCAAGCACTGAAACCACAGACCTGAAACCCATGCCCTGAAACACATGTCCTGAATCTCATCCCCTGTAACTCATGCCCTGAATCTCATGCCGTGAAACTCCTGCCCTCAAACTCATGCCCTGAATATCATGCCCTGAAACTCAAACACTGAATGTCCTGCCCTGAAACACATGCCCTAAATCTCATACCCTGAATCACCTGCCATGAAACTCATGCCCTGAATCTCATGCCTTGAATCACATGCCCTGAAACTCCTGCCCTGAATCTCCTCCCTTGAAACTCATGCCCTGAATCTCATACCCTCAAACTCTTGCACTGAAACACCTGCCCTAAAACACATGCCCTGAATGTCATGCCCTGAAATTCCTGCCCTGAAACTCATGCCCTGAATCTCATGCCCTGAAACTCTTGCACTGAAACACCTACCCTAAAACGCATGCCCTGAATCTCATGCCCTGAAATTCCTGCCCTGAAACACATGCCCTGAATCTCGTGCCCTGAAACTCCGGCACTGAAACTCCTGCCATGAAACTCTTGCCCTGAATCTCATGCCCTGAAACTCCTGCCATGAATCTCATGCCCTGAAATTCATGCACTGAAACTCATCCCCTGAATATTATGCTCTGAAACTCAAGCCTGATTCTCCTGGCCTGAAACTCATGCCCTGAATCTCATAGCCTTAAACTCCTGCCCTGAATCACCTGCCCTGAAACTCATGCCCTGAATCTCATGCCCTGAAACTGCTGCTCTGAAACTGCTGCGCTGAATCTCAAGCCCGGAAACCACAGACCTGAAACTCATGCCCTGAAACTCATGTAGTGAATCTCAAGCTCTGAAACTCCTGCCCTGAAACTCATGCACTGAAAGACATGCCCTGAAACTCTTGCACTGAAACACCTGCCCTGAATCTCCTGCCCTGAATCTCCTGCGCTGAAACTGCTGCCCTGAATCTCCAGCCCTGAATCCACGGACCTGAAACCCTTGCCCTGAAACTAATGTCGTGAATCTCATGCCCTGAAACTCATGTCCTGAATCTCATGCCCTGAAATTGCTGCCCTGAATCTCAAGCCCTGAAACTACAGACCTGAAACTCATGCACTGAAACTCACGTCCTGAAACTCATGACCTGAAACCCATGCCCTGAATCTCATGCCGTGAAACCCCTGCCCTCAAACTCATGCACTGAAACTCATGCCCTGAATCTCCTGTACTGAAACTCATGCCCTGAATCTCATGCCCTGAAATTCATGCACTGAAACTCATCCTCTGAATTTTATGCTCTGAAACTCAAGCCCTGATTCTCCTGGCCTGAAACTCATGCCCTGAATCTCATAGCCTTAAACTCCTGCCCTGAATCACCTGCCCTGAAACTCATGCCCTGAATCTCATGCCCTGAAACTGCTGCCCTGAATCTCCAGCCCTGAAACAACAGACCTGAAACCCATTCCCTGAAACTAATGTCGTGAATCTCATGCTCTGAAACTCATATCCTGAATCTCATGCCCTGAAACTGATGTACTGAATCTCATGCCCTGAAACTCATGTCCTGAATCTCATGCCCTGAAACTCCTGCCCTCAATCTCATGCACTGAAACTCATGCCCGGAATCTCATGCCTTCAAACTCCTGTCCTGAATCACATGCCCTGAAACTCATGCCCTGAATCTCATGCCCTGAAACTACTGCACTGAAACTCATGTCCTGAACCTCATGCCCTGAAACTGCTGCCCTGAATATCATGCCATGAATCTCATATCCTCAAACTCATGCCCTGAATTACATGCCCTGAAAATCCTTCACTGAAATTCATGCCCTGAAACTCATGCCCTTTATCTCATGCCCTGAAACTTCTGCCCTGAAACTCATGCACTGAATCTCATGCGCTAAATCTCATGACTTTAAACTCAAGCCGTGAATCTCCTGCCCTGAAACTCATGCCCTGAATCCCAAGCTCTGAAACTCCTGCCCTGAAACTCATGCACTGAAAGACATGCCCTGAAACTCTTGCACTGAAACTCTTGCACTGAAGCACCTGCCCTGAATCTGTTGCCCTGAATCTCCTGCCCTGAAACTGCTGCCCTGATTCTCAAGCCCTGAAACCACGGACCTGAAACCCATGCCCTGAAACTCATGTCCTGAATCTCATGCCCTGAATCTCATGCCGTGAAACTCCTGTACTCAAACTCATGCACTGAAACTCATGCCCTGAATGTCCTGTCCTGATACTCATGCCCTGAATCTCATGCCCTGAATCTCATGCCTTCAAATTCTTCTCCTGAATCACATGCCCTGAAACTCATGTCCTGAATCTCATGCCCTCAAACTCTTGCACTGAAACACCTGCCCTAAAACACATGCCCTGAATGTCATGCCCTGAAATTCCTGCCCAAAATCTCAAGCCCTGAAACTCTTGCACTGAAACCCCTACCCTAAAACTCATGCCCTGAATCTCATGCCGTGAAACTCATGCACTGAAACTCCTGCCCTGAAACTGATGCCCTGAATCTCATGCACTGAAACTCATGCCCAGAACCTCATGCCCTGAAACTCAAGCCCTGAATCTCATGCACTGAAACTCATGCCCTGAATCACATGCCCTAAAACTCCTGCCCTGAATAATCTGCCCAGAAACTCATTATCTGAATCACATGCCCTGAAACTCATGCCCTGAATCTCATGCCGTGAAACCCCTGCCCTCAAAGTCATGCACTGAAACTCATGCCCTGAATCTCCTGTCCTGAAACTCATGCCCTGAATCTCATGCACTGAATCTCATGCACTGAAACTCATGCCCTGAATCACATGCCCTAAAACTCCTGCCCTGAATCATCTGCCCAGAAACTCATTATCTGAATCACATGCCCTGAAACTCATGCCCTGAATCTCATGCCGTGAAACCCCTGCCCTCAAACTCATGCACTGAAACTCATGCCCTGAATCTCCTGTCCTGAAACTCATGCCCTGAATCTCATGCACTGAAACTCATCCCGTGAATGTTATGCTCTGAAACTCATGCCCTGATTCTCCTGGCCTGAAACTCATGCCCTGAATCTCATAGCCTTAAACTCCTGCCCTGAATCACCTGCCCTGAAACTCATGCCCTGAATCTCATGCCCTGAAACTGCTGCTCTGAAACTGCTGCGCTGAATCTCAAGCCCGGAAACCACAGACCTGAAACTCATGCCCTGAAACTCATGTACTGAATCTCAAGCTCTGAAACTCCTGCCCTGAAACTCATGCACTGAAAGACATGCCCTGAAACTCTTGCACTGAAACACCTGCCCTGAATCTCCTGCCCTGAATCTCCTGCGCTGAAACTGCTGCCCTGAATCTCCAGCCCTGAATCCACGGACCTGAAACCCATGCCCTGAAACTAATGTCGTGAATCTCATGCCCTGAAACTCATGTCCTGAATCTCATGCCCTGAAACTGCTGCCCTGAATCTCAAGCCCTGAAACTACAGACCTGAAACTCATGCACTGAAACTCACGTCCTGAAACTCATGACCTGAAACCCATGCCCTGAATCTCATGCCGTGAAACCCCTGCCCTCAAACTCATGCACTGAAACTCATGCCCTGAATCTCCTGTACTGAAACTCATGCCCTGAATCTCATGCCCTGAAATTCATGCACTGAAACTCATCCTCTGAATTTTATGCTCTGAAACTCAAGCCCTGATTCTCCTGGCCTGAAACTCATGCCCTGAATCTCATAGCCTTAAACTCCTGCCCTGAATCACCTGCCCTGAAACTCATGCCCTGAATCTCATGCCCTGAAACTGCTGCCCTGAAACTGCTGCCCTGAATCTCCAGCCCTGAAACAACAGACCTGAAACCCATTCCCTGAAACTAATGTCGTCAATCTCATGCTCTGAAACTCATATCCTGAATCTCATGCCCTGAAACTGATGTACTGAATCTCATGCCCTGAAACTCATGTCCTGAATCTCATGCCCTGAAACTCCTGCCCTCAATCTCATGCACTGAAACTCATGCCCGGAATCTCATGCCTTCAAACTCCTGTCCTGAATCACATGCCCTGAAACTCATGCCCTGAATCTCATGCCCTGAAACTACTGCACTGAAACTCATGTCCTGAACCTCATGCCCTGAAACTGCTGCCCTGAATATCATGCCATGAATCTCATATCCTCAAACTCATGCCCTGAATTACATGCCCTGAAAATCCTTCACTGAAATTCATGCCCTGAAACTCATGCCCTTTATCTCATGCCCTGAAACTTCTGCCCTGAAACTCATGCACTGAATCTCATGCGCTAAATCTCATGACTTTAAACTCAAGCCGTGAATCTCCTGCCCTGAAACTCATGCCCTGAATCCCAAGCTCTGAAACTCCTGCCCTGAAACTCATGCACTGAAAGACATGCCCTGAAACTCTTGCACTGAAACTCTTGCACTGAAGCACCTGCCCTGAATCTGTTGCCCTGAATCTCCTGCCCTGAAACTGCTGCCCTGATTCTCAAGCCCTGAAACCACGGACCTGAAACCCATGCCCTGAAACTCATGTCCTGAATCTCATGCCCTGAATCTCATGCCGTGAAACTCCTGTACTCAAACTCATGCACTGAAACTCATGCCCTGAATGTCCTGTCCTGATACTCATGCCCTGAATCTCATGCCCTGAATCTCATGCCTTCAAATTCTTCTCCTGAATCACATGCCCTGAAACTCATGTCCTGAATCTCATGCCCTCAAACTCTTGCACTGAAACACCTGCCCTAAAACACATGCCCTGAATGTCATGCCCTGAAATTCCTGCCCAAAATCTCAAGCCCTGAAACTCTTGCACTGAAACCCCTACCCTAAAACTCATGCCCTGAATCTCATGCCGTGAAACTCATGCACTGAAACTCCTGCCCTGAAACTGATGCCCTGAATCTCATGCACTGAAACTCATGCCCAGAACCTCATGCCCTGAAACTCAAGCCCTGAATCTCATGCCGTGAAACTCCTGCCCTCAAACTCATGCCCTGAATATCATGCCCTGAAACTCAAACACTGAATCTCCCGCCCTGAAACACATGCCCTAAATCTCATACCCTGAATCACCTGCCATGAAACTCATGCCCTGAATCTCATGCCTTGAATCACATGCCCTGAAACTCCTGCCCTGAATCTCCTCCTTTGAAACTCATGCCCTGAATCTCATACCCTCAAACTCTTGCACTGAAACACCTGCCCTAAAACACATGCCCTGAATGTCATGCCCTGAAATTCCTGCCCTGAAACTCATGCCCTGAATCTCATGCCGTGAAACTCATGCACTGAAACTCCTGCCCTGAAACTGATGCCCTGAATCTCATGCACTGAAACTCATGCCCTGAACCTCATGCCCTGAAACTCAAGCCCTGAATCTCATGCACTGAAACTAACGCCCTATATCTCATACCCTGAAACTCCTGCCCCGAAACTAATGCACTGAAACTCATGCCCTGAATCACATGCCCTAAAACTCCTGCCCTGAATCATCTGCCCAGAAACTCATTATCTGAATCACATGCCCTGAAATTCCTGCCCTGAATCTCATGCCTTAAAACTCCTGCCCTCAAACTCATGCACTGAAACTCATGCTCTGAAACTCATGCCCTGAGTCTCATGCCTTGAAACTCCTGCCCTGAATCTCATGCCCGGAAACTCATGCCCTGAATCTCATGCCCTGAAACTCCTGCACTTAAATTATGCCATGCACCTCATATCCTGACACTCACGCCCTGAATTACATGCCCTGAAACTCCTGCCCTGAAACTCATGTCCTGAAACTCATGCCCTGAATCTCATGCCCTGAAACTCAAGCCCTGATTCTCCTGCCCTGAAACTCATGCCCTGAATCTCATGCTCTGAAACTTCTGCGGTGAAAGTCATGCACTGAATCTCATGCGCTAAATCTCATGACCTTAATCTCAAGCCGTGAATCTCCTGCCCTGAAACTCATGTCCTGAATCTCATGCTCTGAAACTCCTGCCCTGAAACTCATGCACTGAAAGACATGCCCTGAAACTCTTGCACTGAAACACCTGCCCAGAATCTCCTGCACTGAATCTCATGCCTTGAAACTGCTGCCCTGAATCTCAAGCACTGAAACCACAGACCTGAAACCCATGCCCTGAAACACATGTCCTGAATCTCATCCCCTGTAACTCATGCCCTGAATCTCATGCCGTGAAACTCCTGCCCTCAAACTCATGCCCTGAATATCATGCCCTGAAACTCAAACACTGAATGTCCTGCCCTGAAACACATGCCCTAAATCTCATACCCTGAATCACCTGCCATGAAACTCATGCCCTGAATCTCATGCCTTGAATCACATGCCCTGAAACTCCTGCCCTGAATCTCCTCCCTTGAAACTCATGCCCTGAATCTCATACCCTCAAACTCTTGCACTGAAACACCTGCCCTAAAACACATGCCCTGAATGTCATGCCCTGAAATTCCTGCCCTGAAACTCATGCCCTGAATCTCATGCCCTGAAACTCTTGCACTGAAACACCTACCCTAAAACGCATGCCCTGAATCTCATGCCCTGAAATTCCTGCCCTGAAACACATGCCCTGAATCTCGTGCCCTGAAACTCCGGCACTGAAACTCCTGCCATGAAACTTTTGCCCTGAATCTCATGCCCTGAAACTCCTGCCATGAAACTCCTGCTCTGAAACTGCTGCCCTGAATCTCAAGCCCTGAAACTACAGACCTGAAACTCATGCCCTGAAACTCATGTCCTGAATCTCATGCCCTGAAACTCATGCCCTGAATCTCATGCCGTGAAACCCCTGCCCTCAAACTCATGCACTGAAATTCATGCCCTGAATCTCCTGTCCTGAAACTGCTGCCCTGATTCTCAAGCCCTGAAACCACGGACCTGAAACCCATGCCCTGAAACTCATGTCCTGAATCTCATGCCCTGAATCTCATGCCGTGAAACTCCTGTACTCAAACTCATGCACTGAAACTCATGCCCTGAATGTCCTGTCCTGATACTCATGCCCTGAATCTCATGCCCTGAATCTCATGCCTTCAAATTCTTCTCCTGAATCACATGCCCTGAAACTCATGTCCTGAATCTCATGCCCTCAAACTCTTGCACTGAAACACCTGCCCTAAAACACATGCCCTGAATGTCATGCCCTGAAATTCCTGCCCAAAATCTCAAGCCCTGAAACTCTTGCACTGAAACCCCTACCCTAAAACTCATGCCCTGAATCTCATGCCGTGAAACTCATGCACTGAAACTCCTGCCCTGAAACTGATGCCCTGAATCTCATGCACTGAAACTCATGCCCAGAACCTCATGCCCTGAAACTCAAGCCCTGAATCTCATGCCGTGAAACTCCTGCCCTCAAACTCATGCCCTGAATATCATGCCCTGAAACTCAAACACTGAATCTCCCGCCCTGAAACACATGCCCTAAATCTCATACCCTGAATCACCTGCCATGAAACTCATGCCCTGAATCTCATGCCTTGAATCACATGCCCTGAAACTCCTGCCCTGAATCTCCTCCTTTGAAACTCATGCCCTGAATCTCATACCCTCAAACTCTTGCACTGAAACACCTGCCCTAAAACACATGCCCTGAATGTCATGCCCTGAAATTCCTGCCCTGAAACTCATGCCCTGAATCTCATGCCGTGAAACTCATGCACTGAAACTCCTGCCCTGAAACTGATGCCCTGAATCTCATGCACTGAAACTCATGCCCTGAACCTCATGCCCTGAAACTCAAGCCCACAATCTCATGCACTGAAACTAACGCCCTATATCTCATACCCTGAAACTCCTGCCCCGAAACTAATGCACTGAAACTCATGCCCTGAATCACATGCCCTAAAACTCCTGCCCTGAATCATCTGCCCAGAAACTCATTATCTGAATCACATGCCCTGAAATTCCTGCCCTGAATCTCATGCCTTAAAACTCCTGCCCTCAAACTCATGCACTGAAACTCATGCTCTGAAACTCATGCCCTGAGTCTCATGCCTTGAAACTCCTGCCCTGAATCTCATGCCCGGAAACTCATGCCCTGAATCTCATGCCCTGAAACTCCTGCACTTAAATTATGCCATGCACCTCATATCCTGACACTCACGCCCTGAATTACATGCCCTGAAACTCCTGCCCTGAAACTCATGTCCTGAAACTCATGCCCTGAATCTCATGCCCTGAAACTCAAGCCCTGATTCTCCTGCCCTGAAACTCATGCCCTGAATCTCATGCTCTGAAACTTCTGCGGTGAAAGTCATGCACTGAATCTCATGCGCTAAATCTCATGACCTTAATCTCAAGCCGTGAATCTCCTGCCCTGAAACTCATGTCCTGAATCTCATGCTCTGAAACTCCTGCCCTGAAACTCATGCACTGAAAGACATGCCCTGAAACTCTTGCACTGAAACACCTGCCCAGAATCTCCTGCACTGAATCTCATGCCTTGAAACTGCTGCCCTGAATCTCAAGCACTGAAACCACAGACCTGAAACCCATGCCCTGAAACACATGTCCTGAATCTCATCCCCTGTAACTCATGCCCTGAATCTCATGCCGTGAAACTCCTGCCCTCAAACTCATGCCCTGAATCTCATGCCCTGAAATTCATGCACTGAAACTCATCCCCTGAATGTTATGCTCTGAAACTCAAGCCCTGATTCTCCTGGCCTGAAACTCATGCCCGGAATCTCATACCCTGAAACTCCTGCCCTGAATCACCTGCCATGAAACTCATGCCCTGAATCTCATGCCCTGAAACTCTTGCACTGAAACACCTACCCTAAAATGCATGCCCTGAATCTCATGCCCTGAATCCCAAGCTCTGAAACTCCTGCCCTGAAACTCATGCACTGAAAGACATGCCCTGAAACTCTTGCACTGAAACTCTTGCACTGAAACACCTGCCCTGAATCTCCTGCCCTAAATCTCCTGCCCTGAAACTGCTGCCCTGAATCTCAAGCCCTGAAACCACAGACCTGAAACCCATGCCCTGAAATTCATGTCCTGAATCTCATGCCCTGAAACTCATGCCCTGAATCTCATGCCGTGAAACTCCTGCCCTCAAACTCATGCACTGAATCTCATGCCCTGAATCTCATGCCCTGAAATTCATGCACTGAAACTCATCCCCTGAGTGTCATGCTCTGAAACTCAGGCCCTGAATCTCATGCCTTCAAATTCCTCTCCTGAATCACATGCCCTGAAACTCATGCCGTGAAGCTCATGCCCTCAAACTCTTGCACTGAAACACCTGCCCTAAAACACAACCCTGAATGTCATGCCCTGAAATTCCTGCCCTGAAACTCATGCCCTGAATCTCATGCCGTGAAACTCATGCACTGAAACTCCTGCCCTGAAACTGATGCCCTGAATCTCATGCACTGAAACTCATGCCCTGAACCTCATGCCCTGAAACTCAAGCCCTGAATCTCATGCACTGAAACTCATGCCCTAAATCTCATACTCTGAAACTCCTGCCCTGAAACTCATGCACTGAAACTCATGCCCTGAATCACATGCCCTAAAACTCCTGCCCTGAATCATCTGCCCAGAAACTCATTATCTGAATCACATGCCCTGAAATTCCTGCCCTGAATCTCATGCCTTAAAACTCCTGCCCTCAAACTCATGCACTGAAACTCATGCTCTGAAACTCATGCCCTGAATCTCATGTCTTGAAACTAATGCCCTGAAACTCATGCCCTGAATCTCATGCCCTGCAACTCCTGCACTTAAATTAATGCCATGCACCTCATATCCTGACACTCACGCCCTGAATTACATGCCCTGAAACTCCTGCCCTGAAACTCATGCCCTGAAACTCATGCCCTGAATCTCATGCCCTGAAACTCAAGCCCTGATTCTCCTGCCCTTAAACTCATGCCCTGAATCTCATGCCCTGAAACTTCTGCCCTGAAACTCATGCATTGAATCTCATGCGCTAAATCTCATGACCTTATACTCAAGCCGTGAATCTCCTGCCCTGAAACTCATGCCCTGAATCTCAAGCTCTGAAACTCCTGCCCTGAAACTCATGCACTGAAAGACATGCCCTGAAACTCTTGCACTGAAACTCTTGCACTGAAACACCTGCCCTGAATCTCCTGCCCTAAATCTCCTGCCCTGAAACTGCTGCCCTGAATCTCAAGCCCTGAAACCACAGACCTGAAACCCATGCCCTGAAACTCATGTCCTGAATCTCATGCCCTGAAACTCATGCCCTGAATCTCATGCCCTGAAACTCACGTCCTGAATCTCATGACGTGAAACCCCTGCCCTCAAACTCATGCACTGAAGCTCATGCCCTGAATCTCCTGTCCTGAAACTCATGCCCTGAATCTCATGCCCTGAATCTCATGCCCTGAAATTCATGCACTGAAACTCATCCCCTGAATGTTATGCTCTGAAACTCAAGCCCTGATTCTCCTGGCCTGAAACTCATGCCCTGAATCTCATAGCCTTAAACTCCTGCCCTGAATCACCTGCCCTGAAACTCATGCCCTGAAACTCATGCACTGAATCTCATGCGCTAAATCTCATGACCTTAAACTCAAGCCGTGAATCTCCTGCCCTGAAACTCATGCCCTGAATCTCATGCCCTGAAACTCCTTCACTGAAACTCATGCCCTGAAACTCATGCCCTGAATCTCATGCCCTGAAACTTCTGCTCTGAAACTCATGGACTGAATCTCATGCGCTAAATCTCATGACCTTAAACTCAAGCCGTGAATCTCCTGCCCTGAAACTCATGCCCTGAATCTCATGCCCTGAAACTCCTGCCGTGAAACTCATGCACTGAAACTCCTGCCCTGAAACTGATGCCCTGAATCTCATGCACTGAAACTCATGTCCTGAACCTCATGCCCTGAAACTCAAGCCCTGAATCTCATGCCCTGAAACTCATGTCCTGAATCTCATCCCCTGTAACTCATGCCCTGAATCTCATGCCGTGAAACTCCTGCCCTCAAACTCATGCCCTGAATATCATGCCCTGAAACTCAAACACTGAATCTCCCGCCCTGAAACACATGCCCTAAATCTCATACCCTGAATCACCTGCCATGAAACTCATGCACTGAAAGACATGCCCTGAAACTCTTGCACTGAAACTCTTGCACTGAAGCACCTGCCCTGAATCTGTTGCCCTGAATCTCCTGCCCTGAAACTGCTGCCCTGATTCTCAAGCCCTGAAACCACGGACCTGAAACCCATGCCCTGAAACTCATGTCCTGAATCTCATGCCCTGAATCTCATGCCGTGAAACTCCTGTACTCAAACTCATGCACTGAAACTCATGCCCTGAATGTCCTGTCCTGATACTCATGCCCTGAATCTCATGCCCTGAATCTCATGCCTTCAAATTCTTCTCCTGAATCACATGCCCTGAAACTCATGTCCTGAATCTCATGCCCTCAAACTCTTGCACTGAAACACCTGCCCTAAAACACATGCCCTGAATGTCATGCCCTGAAATTCCTGCCCAAAATCTCAAGCCCTGAAACTCTTGCACTGAAACCCCTACCCTAAAACTCATGCCCTGAATCTCATGCCGTGAAACTCATGCACTGAAACTCCTGCCCTGAAACTGATGCCCTGAATCTCATGCACTGAAACTCATGCCCAGAACCTCATGCCCTGAAACTCAAGCCCTGAATCTCATGCCGTGAAACTCCTGCCCTCAAACTCATGCCCTGAATATCATGCCCTGAAACTCAAACACTGAATCTCCCGCCCTGAAACACATGCCCTAAATCTCATACCCTGAATCACCTGCCATGAAACTCATGCCCTGAATCTCATGCCTTGAATCACATGCCCTGAAACTCCTGCCCTGAATCTCCTCCTTTGAAACTCATGCCCTGAATCTCATACCCTCAAACTCTTGCACTGAAACACCTGCCCTAAAACACATGCCCTGAATGTCATGCCCTGAAATTCCTGCCCTGAAACTCATGCCCTGAATCTCATGCCGTGAAACTCATGCACTGAAACTCCTGCCCTGAAACTGATGCCCTGAATCTCATGCACTGAAACTCATGCCCTGAACCTCATGCCCTGAAACTCAAGCCCTGAATCTCATGCACTGAAACTAACGCCCTATATCTCATACCCTGAAACTCCTGCCCCGAAACTAATGCACTGAAACTCATGCCCTGAATCACATGCCCTAAAACTCCTGCCCTGAATCATCTGCCCAGAAACTCATTATCTGAATCACATGCCCTGAAATTCCTGCCCTGAATCTCATGCCTTAAAACTCCTGCCCTCAAACTCATGCACTGAAACTCATGCTCTGAAACTCATGCCCTGAGTCACATGCCTTGAAACTCCTGCCCTGAATCTCATGCCCGGAAACTCATGCCCTGAATCTCATGCCCTGAAACTCCTGCACTTAAATTATGCCATGCACCTCATATCCTGACACTCACGCCCTGAATTACATGCCCTGAAACTCCTGCCCTGAAACTCATGTCCTGAAACTCATGCCCTGAATCTCATGCCCTGAAACTCAAGCCCTGATTCTCCTGCCCTGAAACTCATGCCCTGAATCTCATGCTCTGAAACTTCTGCGGTGAAAGTCATGCACTGAATCTCATGCGCTAAATCTCATGACCTTAATCTCAAGCCGTGAATCTCCTGCCCTGAAACTCATGTCCTGAATCTCATGCTCTGAAACTCCTGCCCTGAAACTCATGCACTGAAAGACATGCCCTGAAACTCTTGCACTGAAACACCTGCCCAGAATCTCCTGCACTGAATCTCATGCCTTGAAACTGCTGCCCTGAATCTCAAGCACTGAAACCACAGACCTGAAACCCATGCCCTGAAACACATGTCCTGAATCTCATCCCCTGTAACTCATGCCCTGAATCTCATGCCGTGAAACTCCTGCCCTCAAACTCATGCCCTGAATATCATGCCCTGAAACTCAAACACTGAATGTCCTGCCCTGAAACACATGCCCTAAATCTCATACCCTGAATCACCTGCCATGAAACTCATGCCCTGAATCTCATGCCTTGAATCACATGCCCTGAAACTCCTGCCCTGAATCTCCTCCCTTGAAACTCATGCCCTGAATCTCATACCCTCAAACTCTTGCACTGAAACACCTGCCCTAAAACACATGCCCTGAATGTCATGCCCTGAAATTCCTGCCCTGAAACTCATGCCCTGAATCTCATGCCCTGAAACTCTTGCACTGAAACACCTACCCTAAAACGCATGCCCTGAATCTCATGCCCTGAAATTCCTGCCCTGAAACACATGCCCTGAATCTCGTGCCCTGAAACTCCGGCACTGAAACTCCTGCCATGAAACTTTTGCCCTGAATCTCATGCCCTGAAACTCCTGCCATGAAACTCCTGCTCTGAAACTGCTGCCCTGAATCTCAAGCCCTGAAACTACTGCCCTGAAACTCATGTCCTGAAACTCATGCCCTGAATCTCATGCCCTGAAACTCAAGCCCTGATTCTCCTGCCCTGAAACTCATGCCCTGAATCTCATGCTCTGAAACTTCTGCGGTGAAAGTCATGCACTGAATCTCATGCGCTAAATCTCATGACCTTAATCTCAAGCCGTGAATCTCCTGCCCTGAAACTCATGTCCTGAATCTCATGCTCTGAAACTCCTGCCCTGAAACTCATGCACTGAAAGACATGCCCTGAAACTCTTGCACTGAAACACCTGCCCAGAATCTCCTGCACTGAATCTCATGCCTTGAAACTGCTGCCCTGAATCTCAAGCACTGAAACCACAGACCTGAAACCCATGCCCTGAAACACATGTCCTGAATCTCATCCCCTGTAACTCATGCCCTGAATCTCATGCCGTGAAACTCCTGCCCTCAAACTCATGCCCTGAATCTCATGCCCTGAAATTCATGCACTGAAACTCATCCCCTGAATGTTATGCTCTGAAACTCAAGCCCTGATTCTCCTGGCCTGAAACTCATGCCCGGAATCTCATACCCTGAAACTCCTGCCCTGAATCACCTGCCATGAAACTCATGCCCTGAATCTCATGCCCTGAAACTCTTGCACTGAAACACCTACCCTAAAATGCATGCCCTGAATCTCATGCCCTGAATCCCAAGCTCTGAAACTCCTGCCCTGAAACTCATGCACTGAAAGACATGCCCTGAAACTCTTGCACTGAAACTCTTGCACTGAAACACCTGCCCTGAATCTCCTGCCCTAAATCTCCTGCCCTGAAACTGCTGCCCTGAATCTCAAGCCCTGAAACCACAGACCTGAAACCCATGCCCTGAAATTCATGTCCTGAATCTCATGCCCTGAAACTCATGCCCTGAATCTCATGCCGTGAAACTCCTGCCCTCAAACTCATGCACTGAATCTCATGCCCTGAATCTCATGCCCTGAAATTCATGCACTGAAACTCATCCCCTGAGTGTCATGCTCTGAAACTCAGGCCCTGAATCTCATGCCTTCAAATTCCTCTCCTGAATCACATGCCCTGAAACTCATGCCGTGAAGCTCATGCCCTCAAACTCTTGCACTGAAACACCTGCCCTAAAACACAACCCTGAATGTCATGCCCTGAAATTCCTGCCCTGAAACTCATGCCCTGAATCTCATGCCGTGAAACTCATGCACTGAAACTCCTGCCCTGAAACTGATGCCCTGAATCTCATGCACTGAAACTCATGCCCTGAACCTCATGCCCTGAAACTCAAGCCCTGAATCTCATGCACTGAAACTCATGCCCTAAATCTCATACTCTGAAACTCCTGCCCTGAAACTCATGCACTGAAACTCATGCCCTGAATCACATGCCCTAAAACTCCTGCCCTGAATCATCTGCCCAGAAACTCATTATCTGAATCACATGCCCTGAAATTCCTGCCCTGAATCTCATGCCTTAAAACTCCTGCCCTCAAACTCATGCACTGAAACTCATGCTCTGAAACTCATGCCCTGAATCTCATGTCTTGAAACTAATGCCCTGAAACTCATGCCCTGAATCTCATGCCCTGCAACTCCTGCACTTAAATTAATGCCATGCACCTCATATCCTGACACTCACGCCCTGAATTACATGCCCTGAAACTCCTGCCCTGAAACTCATGCCCTGAAACTCATGCCCTGAATCTCATGCCCTGAAACTCAAGCCCTGATTCTCCTGCCCTTAAACTCATGCCCTGAATCTCATGCCCTGAAACTTCTGCCCTGAAACTCATGCATTGAATCTCATGCGCTAAATCTCATGACCTTATACTCAAGCCGTGAATCTCCTGCCCTGAAACTCATGCCCTGAATCTCAAGCTCTGAAACTCCTGCCCTGAAACTCATGCACTGAAAGACATGCCCTGAAACTCTTGCACTGAAACTCTTGCACTGAAACACCTGCCCTGAATCTCCTGCCCTAAATCTCCTGCCCTGAAACTGCTGCCCTGAATCTCAAGCCCTGAAACCACAGACCTGAAACCCATGCCCTGAAACTCATGTCCTGAATCTCATGCCCTGAAACTCATGCCCTGAATCTCATGCCCTGAAACTCACGTCCTGAATCTCATGACGTGAAACCCCTGCCCTCAAACTCATGCACTGAAGCTCATGCCCTGAATCTCCTGTCCTGAAACTCATGCCCTGAATCTCATGCCCTGAATCTCATGCCCTGAAATTCATGCACTGAAACTCATCCCCTGAATGTTATGCTCTGAAACTCAAGCCCTGATTCTCCTGGCCTGAAACTCATGCCCTGAATCTCATAGCCTTAAACTCCTGCCCTGAATCACCTGCCCTGAAACTCATGCCCTGAAACTCATGCACTGAATCTCATGCGCTAAATCTCATGACCTTAAACTCAAGCCGTGAATCTCCTGCCCTGAAACTCATGCCCTGAATCTCATGCCCTGAAACTCCTTCACTGAAACTCATGCCCTGAAACTCATGCCCTGAATCTCATGCCCTGAAACTTCTGCTCTGAAACTCATGGACTGAATCTCATGCGCTAAATCTCATGACCTTAAACTCAAGCCGTGAATCTCCTGCCCTGAAACTCATGCCCTGAATCTCATGCCCTGAAACTCCTGCCGTGAAACTCATGCACTGAAACTCCTGCCCTGAAACTGATGCCCTGAATCTCATGCACTGAAACTCATGTCCTGAACCTCATGCCCTGAAACTCAAGCCCTGAATCTCATGCCCTGAAACTCATGTCCTGAATCTCATCCCCTGTAACTCATGCCCTGAATCTCATGCCGTGAAACTCCTGCCCTCAAACTCATGCCCTGAATATCATGCCCTGAAACTCAAACACTGAATCTCCCGCCCTGAAACACATGCCCTAAATCTCATACCCTGAATCACCTGCCATGAAACTCATGCACTGAAAGACATGCCCTGAAACTCTTGCACTGAAACTCTTGCACTGAAGCACCTGCCCTGAATCTGTTGCCCTGAATCTCCTGCCCTGAAACTGCTGCCCTGATTCTCAAGCCCTGAAACCACGGACCTGAAACCCATGCCCTGAAACTCATGTCCTGAATCTCATGCCCTGAATCTCATGCCGTGAAACTCCTGTACTCAAACTCATGCACTGAAACTCATGCCCTGAATGTCCTGTCCTGATACTCATGCCCTGAATCTCATGCCCTGAATCTCATGCCTTCAAATTCTTCTCCTGAATCACATGCCCTGAAACTCATGTCCTGAATCTCATGCCCTCAAACTCTTGCACTGAAACACCTGCCCTAAAACACATGCCCTGAATGTCATGCCCTGAAATTCCTGCCCAAAATCTCAAGCCCTGAAACTCTTGCACTGAAACCCCTACCCTAAAACTCATGCCCTGAATCTCATGCCGTGAAACTCATGCACTGAAACTCCTGCCCTGAAACTGATGCCCTGAATCTCATGCACTGAAACTCATGCCCAGAACCTCATGCCCTGAAACTCAAGCCCTGAATCTCATGCCGTGAAACTCCTGCCCTCAAACTCATGCCCTGAATATCATGCCCTGAAACTCAAACACTGAATCTCCCGCCCTGAAACACATGCCCTAAATCTCATACCCTGAATCACCTGCCATGAAACTCATGCCCTGAATCTCATGCCTTGAATCACATGCCCTGAAACTCCTGCCCTGAATCTCCTCCTTTGAAACTCATGCCCTGAATCTCATACCCTCAAACTCTTGCACTGAAACACCTGCCCTAAAACACATGCCCTGAATGTCATGCCCTGAAATTCCTGCCCTGAAACTCATGCCCTGAATCTCATGCCGTGAAACTCATGCACTGAAACTCCTGCCCTGAAACTGATGCCCTGAATCTCATGCACTGAAACTCATGCCCTGAACCTCATGCCCTGAAACTCAAGCCCTGAATCTCATGCACTGAAACTAACGCCCTATATCTCATACCCTGAAACTCCTGCCCCGAAACTAATGCACTGAAACTCATGCCCTGAATCACATGCCCTAAAACTCCTGCCCTGAATCATCTGCCCAGAAACTCATTATCTGAATCACATGCCCTGAAATTCCTGCCCTGAATCTCATGCCTTAAAACTCCTGCCCTCAAACTCATGCACTGAAACTCATGCTCTGAAACTCATGCCCTGAGTCACATGCCTTGAAACTCCTGCCCTGAATATCATGCCCGGAAACTCATGCCCTGAATCTCATGCCCTGAAACTCCTGCACTTAAATTATGCCATGCACCTCATATCCTGACACTCACGCCCTGAATTACATGCCCTGAAACTCCTGCCCTGAAACTCATGTCCTGAAACTCATGCCCTGAATCTCATGCCCTGAAACTCAAGCCCTGATTCTCCTGCCCTGAAACTCATGCCCTGAATCTCATGCTCTGAAACTTCTGCGGTGAAAGTCATGCACTGAATCTCATGCGCTAAATCTCATGACCTTAATCTCAAGCCGTGAATCTCCTGCCCTGAAACTCATGTCCTGAATCTCATGCTCTGAAACTCCTGCCCTGAAACTCATGCACTGAAAGACATGCCCTGAAACTCTTGCACTGAAACACCTGCCCAGAATCTCCTGCACTGAATCTCATGCCTTGAAACTGCTGCCCTGAATCTCAAGCACTGAAACCACAGACCTGAAACCCATGCCCTGAAACACATGTCCTGAATCTCATCCCCTGTAACTCATGCCCTGAATCTCATGCCGTGAAACTCCTGCCCTCAAACTCATGCCCTGAATATCATGCCCTGAAACTCAAACACTGAATGTCCTGCCCTGAAACACATGCCCTAAATCTCATACCCTGAATCACCTGCCATGAAACTCATGCCCTGAATCTCATGCCTTGAATCACATGCCCTGAAACTCCTGCCCTGAATCTCCTCCCTTGAAACTCATGCCCTGAATCTCATACCCTCAAACTCTTGCACTGAAACACCTGCCCTAAAACACATGCCCTGAATGTCATGCCCTGAAATTCCTGCCCTGAAACTCATGCCCTGAATCTCATGCCCTGAAACTCTTGCACTGAAACACCTACCCTAAAACGCATGCCCTGAATCTCATGCCCTGAAATTCCTGCCCTGAAACACATGCCCTGAATCTCGTGCCCTGAAACTCCGGCACTGAAACTCCTGCCATGAAACTTTTGCCCTGAATCTCATGCCCTGAAACTCCTGCCATGAAACTCCTGCTCTGAAACTGCTGCCCTGAATCTCAAGCCCTGAAACTACAGACCTGAAACTCATGCCCTGAAACTCATGTCCTGAATCTCATGCCCTGAAACTCATGCCCTGAATCTCATGCCGTGAAACCCCTGCCCTCAAACTCATGCACTGAAATTCATGCCCTGAATCTCCTGTCCTGAAACTGCTGCCCTGATTCTCAAGCCCTGAAACCACGGACCTGAAACCCATGCCCTGAAACTCATGTCCTGAATCTCATGCCCTGAATCTCATGCCGTGAAACTCCTGTACTCAAACTCATGCACTGAAACTCATGCCCTGAATGTCCTGTCCTGATACTCATGCCCTGAATCTCATGCCCTGAATCTCATGCCTTCAAATTCTTCTCCTGAATCACATGCCCTGAAACTCATGTCCTGAATCTCATGCCCTCAAACTCTTGCACTGAAACACCTGCCCTAAAACACATGCCCTGAATGTCATGCCCTGAAATTCCTGCCCAAAATCTCAAGCCCTGAAACTCTTGCACTGAAACCCCTACCCTAAAACTCATGCCCTGAATCTCATGCCGTGAAACTCATGCACTGAAACTCCTGCCCTGAAACTGATGCCCTGAATCTCATGCACTGAAACTCATGCCCAGAACCTCATGCCCTGAAACTCAAGCCCTGAATCTCATGCCGTGAAACTCCTGCCCTCAAACTCATGCCCTGAATATCATGCCCTGAAACTCATACCCTGAATCACCTGCCATGAAACTCATGCCCTGAATCTCATGCCTTGAATCACATGCCCTGAAACTCCTGCCCTGAATCTCCTCCTTTGAAACTCATGCCCTGAATCTCATACCCTCAAACTCTTGCACTGAAACACCTGCCCTAAAACACATGCCCTGAATGTCATGCCCTGAAATTCCTGCCCTGAAACTCATGCCCTGAATCTCATGCCGTGAAACTCATGCACTGAAACTCCTGCCCTGAAACTGATGCCCTGAATCTCATGCACTGAAACTCATGCCCTGAACCTCATGCCCTGAAACTCAAGCCCACAATCTCATGCACTGAAACTAACGCCCTATATCTCATACCCTGAAACTCCTGCCCCGAAACTAATGCACTGAAACTCATGCCCTGAATCACATGCCCTAAAACTCCTGCCCTGAATCATCTGCCCAGAAACTCATTATCTGAATCACATGCCCTGAAATTCCTGCCCTGAATCTCATGCCTTAAAACTCCTGCCCTCAAACTCATGCACTGAAACTCATGCTCTGAAACTCATGCCCTGAGTCTCATGCCTTGAAACTCCTGCCCTGAATCTCATGCCCGGAAACTCATGCCCTGAATCTCATGCCCTGAAACTCCTGCACTTAAATTATGCCATGCACCTCATATCCTGACACTCACGCCCTGAATTACATGCCCTGAAACTCCTGCCCTGAAACTCATGTCCTGAAACTCATGCCCTGAATCTCATGCCCTGAAACTCAAGCCCTGATTCTCCTGCCCTGAAACTCATGCCCTGAATCTCATGCTCTGAAACTTCTGCGGTGAAAGTCATGCACTGAATCTCATGCGCTAAATCTCAGGACCTTAATCTCAAGCCGTGAATCTCCTGCCCTGAAACTCATGTCCTGAATCTCATGCTCTGAAACTCCTGCCCTGAAACTCATGCACTGAAAGACATGCCCTGAAACTCTTGCACTGAAACACCTGCCCAGAATCTCCTGCACTGAATCTCATGCCTTGAAACTGCTGCCCTGAATCTCAAGCACTGAAACCACAGACCTGAAACCCATGCCCTGAAACACATGTCCTGAATCTCATCCCCTGTAACTCATGCCCTGAATCTCATGCCGTGAAACTCCTGCCCTCAAACTCATGCCCTGAATCTCATGCCCTGAAATTCATGCACTGAAACTCATCCCCTGAATGTTATGCTCTGAAACTCAAGCCCTGATTCTCCTGGCCTGAAACTCATGCCCGGAATCTCATACCCTGAAACTCCTGCCCTGAATCACCTGCCATGAAACTCATGCCCTGAATCTCATGCCCTGAAACTCTTGCACTGAAACACCTACCCTAAAATGCATGCCCTGAATCTCATGCCCTGAATCCCAAGCTCTGAAACTCCTGCCCTGAAACTCATGCACTGAAAGACATGCCCTGAAACTCTTGCACTGAAACTCTTGCACTGAAACACCTGCCCTGAATCTCCTGCCCTAAATCTCCTGCCCTGAAACTGCTGCCCTGAATCTCAAGCCCTGAAACCACAGACCTGAAACCCATGCCCTGAAATTCATGTCCTGAATCTCATGCCCTGAAACTCATGGCCTGAATCTCATGCCGTGAAACTCCTGCCCTCAAACTCATGCACTGAATCTCATGCCCTGAATCTCATGCCCTGAAATTCATGCACTGAAACTCATCCCCTGAGTGTCATGCTCTGAAACTCAGGCCCTGAATCTCATGCCTTCAAATTCCTCTCCTGAATCACATGCCCTGAAACTCATGCCGTGAAGCTCATGCCCTCAAACTCTTGCACTGAAACACCTGCCCTAAAACACAACCCTGAATGTCATGCCCTGAAATTCCTGCCCTGAAACTCATGCCCTGAATCTCATGCCGTGAAACTCATGCACTGAAACTCCTGCCCTGAAACTGATGCCCTGAATCTCATGCACTGAAACTCATGCCCTGAACCTCATGCCCTGAAACTCAAGCCCACAATCTCATGCACTGAAACTAACGCCCTATATCTCATACCCTGAAACTCCTGCCCCGAAACTAATGCACTGAAACTCATGCCCTGAATCACATGCCCTAAAACTCCTGCCCTGAATCATCTGCCCAGAAACTCATTATCTGAATCACATGCCCTGAAATTCCTGCCCTGAATCTCATGCCTTAAAACTCCTGCCCTCAAACTCATGCACTGAAACTCATGCTCTGAAACTCATGCCCTGAGTCTCATGCCTTGAAACTCCTGCCCTGAATCTCATGCCCGGAAACTCATGCCCTGAATCTCATGCCCTGAAACTCCTGCACTTAAATTATGCCATGCACCTCATATCCTGACACTCACGCCCTGAATTACATGCCCTGAAACTCCTGCCCTGAAACTCATGTCCTGAAACTCATGCCCTGAATCTCATGCCCTGAAACTCAAGCCCTGATTCTCCTGCCCTGAAACTCATGCCCTGAATCTCATGCTCTGAAACTTCTGCGGTGAAAGTCATGCACTGAATCTCATGCGCTAAATCTCAGGACCTTAATCTCAAGCCGTGAATCTCCTGCCCTGAAACTCATGTCCTGAATCTCATGCTCTGAAACTCCTGCCCTGAAACTCATGCACTGAAAGACATGCCCTGAAACTCTTGCACTGAAACACCTGCCCAGAATCTCCTGCACTGAATCTCATGCCTTGAAACTGCTGCCCTGAATCTCAAGCACTGAAACCACAGACCTGAAACCCATGCCCTGAAACACATGTCCTGAATCTCATCCCCTGTAACTCATGCCCTGAATCTCATGCCGTGAAACTCCTGCCCTCAAACTCATGCCCTGAATCTCATGCCCTGAAATTCATGCACTGAAACTCATCCCCTGAATGTTATGCTCTGAAACTCAAGCCCTGATTCTCCTGGCCTGAAACTCATGCCCGGAATCTCATACCCTGAAACTCCTGCCCTGAATCACCTGCCATGAAACTCATGCCCTGAATCTCATGCCCTGAAACTCTTGCACTGAAACACCTACCCTAAAATGCATGCCCTGAATCTCATGCCCTGAATCCCAAGCTCTGAAACTCCTGCCCTGAAACTCATGCACTGAAAGACATGCCCTGAAACTCTTGCACTGAAACTCTTGCACTGAAACACCTGCCCTGAATCTCCTGCCCTAAATCTCCTGCCCTGAAACTGCTGCCCTGAATCTCAAGCCCTGAAACCACAGACCTGAAACCCATGCCCTGAAATTCATGTCCTGAATCTCATGCCCTGAAACTCATGGCCTGAATCTCATGCCGTGAAACTCCTGCCCTCAAACTCATGCACTGAATCTCATGCCCTGAATCTCATGCCCTGAAATTCATGCACTGAAACTCATCCCCTGAGTGTCATGCTCTGAAACTCAGGCCCTGAATCTCATGCCTTCAAATTCCTCTCCTGAATCACATGCCCTGAAACTCATGCCGTGAAGCTCATGCCCTCAAACTCTTGCACTGAAACACCTGCCCTAAAACACAACCCTGAATGTCATGCCCTGAAATTCCTGCCCTGAAACTCATGCCCTGAATCTCATGCCGTGAAACTCATGCACTGAAACTCCTGCCCTGAAACTGATGCCCTGAATCTCATGCACTGAAACTCATGCCCTGAACCTCATGCCCTGAAACTCAAGCCCTGAATCTCATGCACTGAAACTCATGCCCTAAATCTCATACTCTGAAACTCCTGCCCTGAAACTCATGCACTGAAACTCATGCCCTGAATCACATGCCCTAAAACTCCTGCCCTGAATCATCTGCCCAGAAACTCATTATCTGAATCACATGCCCTGAAATTCCTGCCCTGAATCTCATGCCTTAAAACTCCTGCCCTCAAACTCATGCACTGAAACTCATGCTCTGAAACTCATGCCCTGAATCTCATGTCTTGAAACTAATGCCCTGAAACTCATGCCCTGAATCTCATGCCCTGCAACTCCTGCACTTAAATTAATGCCATGCACCTCATATCCTGACACTCACGCCCTGAATTACATGCCCTGAAACTCCTGCCCTGAAACTCATGCCCTGAAACTCATGCCCTGAATCTCATGCCCTGAAACTCAAGCCCTGATTCTCCTGCCCTTAAACTCATGCCCTGAATCTCATGCCCTGAAACTTCTGCCCTGAAACTCATGCATTGAATCTCATGCGCTAAATCTCATGACCTTATACTCAAGCCGTGAATCTCCTGCCCTGAAACTCATGCCCTGAATCTCAAGCTCTGAAACTCCTGCCCTGAAACTCATGCACTGAAAGACATGCCCTGAAACTCTTGCACTGAAACTCTTGCACTGAAACACCTGCCCTGAATCTCCTGCCCTAAATCTCCTGCCCTGAAACTGCTGCCCTGAATCTCAAGCCCTGAAACCACAGACCTGAAACCCATGCCCTGAAACTCATGTCCTGAATCTCATGCCCTGAAACTCATGCCCTGAATCTCATGCCCTGAAACTCACGTCCTGAATCTCATGACGTGAAACCCCTGCCCTCAAACTCATGCACTGAAGCTCATGCCCTGAATCTCCTGTCCTGAAACTCATGCCCTGAATCTCATGCCCTGAATCTCATGCCCTGAAATTCATGCACTGAAACTCATCCCCTGAATGTTATGCTCTGAAACTCAAGCCCTGATTCTCCTGGCCTGAAACTCATGCCCTGAATCTCATAGCCTTAAACTCCTGCCCTGAATCACCTGCCCTGAAACTCATGCCCTGAAACTCATGCACTGAATCTCATGCGCTAAATCTCATGACCTTAAACTCAAGCCGTGAATCTCCTGCCCTGAAACTCATGCCCTGAATCTCATGCCCTGAAACTCCTTCACTGAAACTCATGCCCTGAAACTCATGCCCTGAATCTCATGCCCTGAAACTTCTGCTCTGAAACTCATGGACTGAATCTCATGCGCTAAATCTCATGACCTTAAACTCAAGCCGTGAATCTCCTGCCCTGAAACTCATGCCCTGAATCTCATGCCCTGAAACTCCTGCCGTGAAACTCATGCACTGAAACTCCTGCCCTGAAACTGATGCCCTGAATCTCATGCACTGAAACTCATGTCCTGAACCTCATGCCCTGAAACTCAAGCCCTGAATCTCATGCCCTGAAACTCATGTCCTGAATCTCATCCCCTGTAACTCATGCCCTGAATCTCATGCCGTGAAACTCCTGCCCTCAAACTCATGCCCTGAATATCATGCCCTGAAACTCAAACACTGAATCTCCCGCCCTGAAACACATGCCCTAAATCTCATACCCTGAATCACCTGCCATGAAACTCATGCCCTGAATCTCATGCCTTGAATCACATGCCCTGAAACTCCTGCCCTGAATCTCCTCCTTTGAAACTCATGCCCTGAATCTCATACCCTCAAACTCTTGCACTGAAACACCTGCCCTAAAACACATGCCCTGAATGTCATGCCCTGAAATTCCTGCCCTGAAACTCATGCCCTGAATCTCATGCCGTGAAACTCATGCACTGAAACTCCTGCCCTGAAACTGATGCCCTGAATCTCATGCACTGAAACTCATGCCCTGAACCTCATGCCCTGAAACTCAAGCCCACAATCTCATGCACTGAAACTAACGCCCTATATCTCATACCCTGAAACTCCTGCCCCGAAACTAATGCACTGAAACTCATGCCCTGAATCACATGCCCTAAAACTCCTGCCCTGAATCATCTGCCCAGAAACTCATTATCTGAATCACATGCCCTGAAATTCCTGCCCTGAATCTCATGCCTTAAAACTCCTGCCCTCAAACTCATGCACTGAAACTCATGCTCTGAAACTCATGCCCTGAGTCTCATGCCTTGAAACTCCTGCCCTGAATCTCATGCCCTGAAACTCATGCCCTGAATCTCATGCCCTGAAACTCCTGCACTTAAATTAATGCCATGCTCCTCATATCCTGACACTCACGCCCTGAATTACATGCCCTGAAACTCCTGCCCTGAAACTCATGTCCTGAAACTCATGCCCTGAATCTCATGCCCTGAAACTCAAGCCCTGATTCTCCTGCCCTGAAACTCATGCCCTGAATCTCATGCTCTGAAACTTCTGCGGTGAAAGTCATGCACTGAATCTCATGCGCTAAATCTCATGACCTTAATCTCAAGCCGTGAATCTCCTGCCCTGAAACTCATGTCCTGAATCTCATGCTCTGAAACTCCTGCCCTGAAACTCATGCACTGAAAGACATGCCCTGAAACTCTTGCACTGAAACACCTGCCCAGAATCTCCTGCACTGAATCTCATGCCTTGAAACTGCTGCCCTGAATCTCAAGCACTGAAACCACAGACCTGAAACCCATGCCCTGAAACACATGTCCTGAATCTCATCCCCTGTAACTCATGCCCTGAATCTCATGCCGTGAAACTCCTGCCCTCAAACTCATGCCCTGAATATCATGCCCTGAAACTCAAACACTGAATGTCCTGCCCTGAAACACATGCCCTAAATCTCATACCCTGAATCACCTGCCATGAAACTCATGCCCTGAATCTCATGCCTTGAATCACATGCCCTGAAACTCCTGCCCTGAATCTCCTCCCTTGAAACTCATGCCCTGAATCTCATACCCTCAAACTCTTGCACTGAAACACCTGCCCTAAAACACATGCCCTGAATGTCATGCCCTGAAATTCCTGCCCTGAAACTCATGCCCTGAATCTCATGCCCTGAAACTCTTGCTCTGAAACACCTACCCTAAAACGCATGCCCTGAATCTCATGCCCTGAAATTCCTGCCCTGAAACACATGCCCTGAATCTCGTGCCCTGAAACTCCGGCACTGAAACTCCTGCCATGAAACTCTTGCCCTGAATCTCATGCCCTGAAACTCCTGCCATGAATCTCATGCCCTGAAATTCATGCACTGAAACTCATCCCCTGAATATTATGCTCTGAAACTCAAGCCTGATTCTCCTGGCCTGAAACTCATGCCCTGAATCTCATAGCCTTAAACTCCTGCCCTGAATCACCTGCCCTGAAACTCATGCCCTGAATCTCATGCCCTGAAACTGCTGCTCTGAAACTGCTGCGCTGAATCTCAAGCCCGGAAACCACAGACCTGAAACTCATGCCCTGAAACTCATGTACTGAATCTCAAGCTCTGAAACTCCTGCCCTGAAACTCATGCACTGAAAGACATGCCCTGAAACTCTTGCACTGAAACACCTGCCCTGAATCTCCTGCCCTGAATCTCCTGCGCTGAAACTGCTGCCCTGAATCTCCAGCCCTGAATCCACGGACCTGAAACCCTTGCCCCGAAACTAATGTCGTGAATCTCATGCCCTGAAACTCATGTCCTGAATCTCATGCCCTGAAATTGCTGCCCTGAATCTCAAGCCCTGAAACTACAGACCTGAAACTCATGCACTGAAACTCACGTCCTGAAACTCATGACCTGAAACCCATGCCCTGAATCTCATGCCGTGAAACCCCTGCCCTCAAACTCATGCACTGAAACTCATGCCCTGAATCTCCTGTACTGAAACTCATGCCCTGAATCTCATGCCCTGAAATTCATGCACTGAAACTCATCCTCTGAATTTTATGCTCTGAAACTCAAGCCCTGATTCTCCTGGCCTGAAACTCATGCCCTGAATCTCATAGCCTTAAACTCCTGCCCTGAATCACCTGCCCTGAAACTCATGCCCTGAATCTCCTGCGCTGAAACTGCTGCCCTGAATCTCCAGCCCTGAATCCACGGACCTGAAACCCATGCCCTGAAACTAATGTCGTGAATCTCATGCCCTGAAACTCATGTCCTGAATCTCATGCCCTGAAACTGCTGCCCTGAATCTCAAGCCCTGAAACTACAGACCTGAAACTCATGCACTGAAACTCACGTCCTGAAACTCATGACCTGAAACCCATGCCCTGAATCTCATGCCGTGAAACCCCAGCCCTCAAACTCATGCACTGAAACTCATGCCCTGAATCTCCTGTACTGAAACTCATGCCCTGAATCTCATGCCCTGAAATTCATGCACTGAAACTCATCCTCTGAATTTTATGCTCTGAAACTCAAGCCCTGATTCTCCTGGCCTGAAACTCATGCCCTGAATCTCATAGCCTTAAACTCCTGCCCTGAATCACCTGCCCTGAAACTCATGCCCTGAATCTCATGCCCTGAAACTGCTGCCCTGAAACTGCTGCCCTGAATCTCCAGCCCTGAAACAACAGACCTGAAACCCATTCCCTGAAACTAATGTCGTGAATCTCATGCTCTGAAACTCATATCCTGAATCTCATGCCCTGAAACTGATGTACTGAATCTCATGCCCTGAAACTCATGTCCTGAATCTCATGCCCTGAAACTCCTGCCCTCAATCTCATGCACTGAAACTCATGCCCGGAATCTCATGCCTTCAAACTCCTGTCCTGAATCACATGCCCTGAAACTCATGCCCTGAATCTCATGCCCTGAAACTACTGCACTGAAACTCATGTCCTGAACCTCATGCCCTGAAACTGCTGCCCTGAATATCATGCCATGAATCTCATATCCTCAAACTCATGCCCTGAATTACATGCCCTGAAAATCCTTCACTGAAATTCATGCCCTGAAACTCATGCCCTTTATCTCATGCCCTGAAACTTCTGCCCTGAAACTCATGCACTGAATCTCATGCGCTAAATCTCATGACTTTAAACTCAAGCCGTGAATCTCCTGCCCTGAAACTCATGCCCTGAATCCCAAGCTCTGAAACTCCTGCCCTGAAACTCATGCACTGAAAGACATGCCCTGAAACTCTTGCACTGAAACTCTTGCACTGAAGCACCTGCCCTGAATCTGTTGCCCTGAATCTCCTGCCCTGAAACTGCTGCCCTGATTCTCAAGCCCTGAAACCACGGACCTGAAACCCATGCCCTGAAACTCATGTCCTGAATCTCATGCCCTGAATCTCATGCCGTGAAACTCCTGTACTCAAACTCATGCACTGAAACTCATGCCCTGAATGTCCTGTCCTGATACTCATGCCCTGAATCTCATGCCCTGAATCTCATGCCTTCAAATTCTTCTCCTGAATCACATGCCCTGAAACTCATGTCCTGAATCTCATGCCCTCAAACTCTTGCACTGAAACACCTGCCCTAAAACACATGCCCTGAATGTCATGCCCTGAAATTCCTGCCCAAAATCTCAAGCCCTGAAACTCTTGCACTGAAACCCCTACCCTAAAACTCATGCCCTGAATCTCATGCCGTGAAACTCATGCACTGAAACTCCTGCCCTGAAACTGATGCCCTGAATCTCATGCACTGAAACTCATGCCCAGAACCTCATGCCCTGAAACTCAAGCCCTGAATCTCATGCACTGAAACTCATGCCCTGAATCACATGCCTTAAAACTCCTGCCCTGAATCATCTGCCCAGAAACTCATTATCTGAATCACATGCCCTGAAACTCATGCCCTGAATCTCATGCCGTGAAACCCCTGCCCTCAAAGTCATGCACTGAAACTCATGCCCTGAATCTCCTGTCCTGAAACTCATGCCCTGAATCTCATGCACTGAATCTCATGCACTGAAACTCATGCCCTGAATCACATGCCCTAAAACTCCTGCCCTGAATCATCTGCCCAGAAACTCATTATCTGAATCACATGCCCTGAAACTCATGCCCTGAATCTCATGCCGTGAAACCCCTGCCCTCAAACTCATGCACTGAAACTCATGCCCTGAATCTCCTGTCCTGAAACTCATGCCCTGAATCTCATGCACTGAAACTCATCCCATGAATGTTATGCTCTGAAACTCATGCCCTGATTCTCCTGGCCTGAAACTCATGCCCTGAATCTAATAGCCTTAAACTCCTGCCCTGAATCACCTGCCCTGAAACTCATGCCCTGAATCTCATGCCCTGAAACTTCTGCCCTGAAACTGATGTACTGAATCTCATGCCCTGAAACTCATGTCCTGAATCTCATGCCCTGAAACTCCTGCCCTCAATCTCATGCACTGAAACTCATGCCCGGAATCTCATGCCTTCAAACTCCTGTCCTGAATCACATGCCCTGAAACTCATGCCCTGAATCTCATGCCCTGAAACTACTGCACTGAAACTCATGTCCTGAACCTCATGCCCTGAAACTGCTGCCCTGAATATCATGCCATGAATCTCATATCCTCAAACTCATGCCCTGAATTACATGCCCTGAAAATCCTTCACTGAAATTCATGCCCTGAAACTCATGCCCTTTATCTCATGCCCTGAAACTTCTGCCCTGAAACTCATGCACTGAATCTCATGCGCTAAATCTCATGACTTTAAACTCAAGCCGTGAATCTCCTGCCCTGAAACTCATGCCCTGAATCCCAAGCTCTGAAACTCCTGCCCTGAAACTCATGCACTGAAAGACATGCCCTGAAACTCTTGCACTGAAACTCTTGCACTGAAGCACCTGCCCTGAATCTGTTGCCCTGAATCTCCTGCCCTGAAACTGCTGCCCTGATTCTCAAGCCCTGAAACCACGGACCTGAAACCCATGCCCTGAAACTCATGTCCTGAATCTCATGCCCTGAATCTCATGCCGTGAAACTCCTGTACTCAAACTCATGCACTGAAACTCATGCCCTGAATGTCCTGTCCTGATACTCATGCCCTGAATCTCATGCCCTGAATCTCATGCCTTCAAATTCTTCTCCTGAATCACATGCCCTGAAACTCATGTCCTGAATCTCATGCCCTCAAACTCTTGCACTGAAACACCTGCCCTAAAACACATGCCCTGAATGTCATGCCCTGAAATTCCTGCCCAAAATCTCAAGCCCTGAAACTCTTGCACTGAAACCCCTACCCTAAAACTCATGCCCTGAATCTCATGCCGTGAAACTCATGCACTGAAACTCCTGCCCTGAAACTGATGCCCTGAATCTCATGCACTGAAACTCATGCCCAGAACATCATGCCCTGAAACTCAAGCCCTGAATCTCATGCACTGAAACTCATGCCCTGAATCACATGCCTTAAAACTCCTGCCCTGAATCATCTGCCCAGAAACTCATTATCTGAATCACATGCCCTGAAACTCATGCCCTGAATCTCATGCCGTGAAACCCCTGCCCTCAAAGTCATGCACTGAAACTCATGCCCTGAATCTCCTGTCCTGAAACTCATGCCCTGAATCTCATGCACTGAATCTCATGCACTGAAACTCAAGCCCTGAATCACATGCCCTAAAACTCCTGCCCTGAATCATCTGCCCAGAAACTCATTATCTGAATCACATGCCCTGAAACTCATGCCCTGAATCTCATGCCGTGAAACCCCTGCCCTCAAACTCATGCACTGAAACTCATGCCCTGAATCTCCTGTCCTGAAACTCATGCCCTGAATCTCATGCACTGAAACTCATCCCATGAATGTTATGCTCTGAAACTCATGCCCTGATTCTCCTGGCCTGAAACTCATGCCCTGAATCTCATAGCCTTAAACTCCTGCCCTGAATCACCTGCCCTGAAACTCATGCCCTGAATCTCATGCCCTGAAACTGCTGCTCTGAAACTGCTGCGCTGAATCTCAAGCCCGGAAACCACAGACCTGAAACTCATGCCCTGAAACTCATGTACTGAATCTCAAGCTCTGAAACTCCTGCCCTGAAACTCATGCACTGAAAGACATGCCCTGAAACTCTTGCACTGAAACACCTGCCCTGAATCTCCTGCCCTGAATCTCCTGCGCTGAAACTGCTGCCCTGAATCTCCAGCCCTGAATCCACGGACCTGAAACCCATGCCCTGAAACTAATGTCGTGAATCTCATGCCCTGAAACTCATGTCCTGAATCTCATGCCCTGAAACTGCTGCCCTGAATCTCAAGCCCTGAAACTACAGACCTGAAACTCATGCACTGAAACTCACGTCCTGAAACTCATGACCTGAAACCCATGCCCTGAATCTCATGCCGTGAAACCCCTGCCCTCAAACTCATGCACTGAAACTCATGCCCTGAATCTCCTGTACTGAAACTCATGCCCTGAATCTCATGCCCTGAAATTCATGCACTGAAACTCATCCTCTGAATTTTATGCTCTGAAACTCAAGCCCTGATTCTCCTGGCCTGAAACTCATGCCCTGAATCTCATAGCCTTAAACTCCTGCCCTGAATCACCTGCCCTGAAACTCATGCCCTGAATCTCATGCCCTGAAACTGCTGCCCTGAAACTGCTGCCCTGAATCTCCAGCCCTGAAACAACAGACCTGAAACCCATTTCCTGAAACTAATGTCGTCAATCTCATGCTCTGAAACTCATATCCTGAATCTCATGCCCTGAAACTGATGTACTGAATCTCATGCCCTGAAACTCATGTCCTGAATCTCATGCCCTGAAACTCCTGCCCTCAATCTCATGCACTGAAACTCATGCCCGGAATCTCATGCCTTCAAACTCCTGTCCTGAATCACATGCCCTGAAACTCATGCCCTGAATCTCATGCCCTGAAACTACTGCACTGAAACTCATGTCCTGAACCTCATGCCCTGAAACTGCTGCCCTGAATATCATGCCATGAATCTCATATCCTCAAACTCATGCCCTGAATTACATGCCCTGAAAATCCTTCACTGAAATTCATGCCCTGAAACTCATGCCCTTTATCTCATGCCCTGAAACTTCTGCCCTGAAACTCATGCACTGAATCTCATGCGCTAAATCTCATGACTTTAAACTCAAGCCGTGAATCTCCTGCCCTGAAACTCATGCCCTGAATCCCAAGCTCTGAAACTCCTGCCCTGAAACTCATGCACTGAAAGACATGCCCTGAAACTCTTGCACTGAAACTCTTGCACTGAAGCACCTGCCCTGAATCTGTTGCCCTGAATCTCCTGCCCTGAAACTGCTGCCCTGATTCTCAAGCCCTGAAACCACGGACCTGAAACCCATGCCCTGAAACTCATGTCCTGAATCTCATGCCCTGAATCTCATGCCGTGAAACTCCTGTACTCAAACTCATGCACTGAAACTCATGCCCTGAATGTCCTGTCCTGATACTCATGCCCTGAATCTCATGCCCTGAATCTCATGCCTTCAAATTCTTCTCCTGAATCACATGCCCTGAAACTCATGTCCTGAATCTCATGCCCTCAAACTCTTGCACTGAAACACCTGCCCTAAAACACATGCCCTGAATGTCATGCCCTGAAATTCCTGCCCAAAATCTCAAGCCCTGAAACTCTTGCACTGAAACCCCTACCCTAAAACTCATGCCCTGAATCTCATGCCGTGAAACTCATGCACTGAAACTCCTGCCCTAAAACTGATGCCCTGAATCTCATGCACTGAAACTCATGCCCAGAACCTCATGCCCTGAAACTCAAGCCCTGAATCTCATGCACTGAAACTCATGCCCTGAATCACATGCCCTAAAACTCCTGCCCTGAATCATCTGCCCAGAAACTCATTATCTGAATCACATGCCCTGAAACTCATGCCCTGAATCTCATGCCGTGAAACCCCTGCCCTCAAAGTCATGCACTGAAACTCATGCCCTGAATCTCCTGTCCTGAAACTCATGCCCTGAATCTCATGCACTGAATCTCATGCACTGAAACTCATGCCCTGAATCACATGCCCTAAAACTCCTGCCCTGAATCATCTGCCCAGAAACTCATTATCTGAATCACATGCCCTGAAACTCATGCCCTGAATCTCATGCCGTGAAACCCCTGCCCTCAAAGTCATGCACTGAAACTCATGCCCTGAATCTCCTGTCCTGAAACTCATGCCCTGAATCTCATGCACTGAATCTCATGCACTGAAACTCATGCCCTGAATCACATGCCCTAAAACTCCTGCCCTGAATCATCTGCCCAGAAACTCATTATCTGAATCACATGCCCTGAAACTCATGCCCTGAATCTCATGCCGTGAAACCCCTGCCCTCAAACTCATGCACTGAAACTCATGCCCTGAATCTCCTGTCCTGAAACTCATGCCCTGAATCTCATGCACTGAAACTCATCCCATGAATGTTATGCTCTGAAACTCATGCCCTGATTCTCCTGGCCTGAAACTCATGCCCTGAATCTCATAGCCTTAAACTCCTGCCCTGAATCACCTGCCCTGAAACTCATGCCCTGAATCTCATGCCCTGAAACTGCTGCGCTGAATATCAAGCCCGGAAACCACAGACCTGAAATTCATGCCCTGAAACTCATGTACTGAATCTCATGCCCTGAAACTCATATCCTGAATCTCATACCCTGAAACTCCTGCCCTCAAACTCATGCACTGAAATTCATGCCCGGAATCTCATGCCTTCAAACTCCTGTCCTGATTCACATGCCCTGAAACTCATGCCCTGAATCTCATGCCCTCAAACTACTGCACTGAAAATCATGTCCTGAACCTCATGCCCTGCAACTGCTGCCCTGAATATCATGCCATGAATCTCATATCCTCAAACTCATGCCCTGAATTACATGCCCTGAAACTCCTTCACTGAAACTCATGCCCTGAATCTCATACCCTGAAACTTCTGCCCTGAAACTCATGCACTGAATCTCATGCGCTAAATCTCATGACCTTAAACTCAAGCCGTGAATCTCCTGCCCTGAAACTCATGCCCTGAATCTCATGCCCTGAAACTTCTGCCCTGAAACTCATGCATTGAATCTCATGCGCTAAATCTCATGACCTTAAATTCAAGCCGTGAATCTCCTGCCCTGAAACTCATGCCCTGAATCTCAAGCTCTGAAACTCCCGCCCTGAAACTCATGCACTGAAAGACATGCCCTGAAACTCTTGCACTGAAACACCTGCCCTGAATCTCCTGCCCTAAAACTGCTGCCCTGAATCTCAAGCCCTGAAACCACAGACCTGATACCCATGCCCTGAAACTCATGTCCTGAATCTCATGCCCTGAAACGCATGCCCTGAATCTCATGCCGTGAAACACCTGCCCTCAAACTCATGCACTGAAACTCATGCCCTGAATCTCCTGTCCTGATACTCATGCCCTGAATCTCATGCCCTAAAATTCATGCTCTGAAACTCATGCCCCGAATCTCATGCCTTCAAACTCCTGTCCTGAATCACATGCCCTGAAACTCATGTCCTAAATCTCATACCCTGAAACTCCTGCCCTGAAACTCATTCACTGAAAATCATGCCCTGAATCACATGCCCTAAAACTCCTGCCCTGAATCATCTGCCCAGAAACTCATTATCTTAATCACATGCCCTGAAATTCCTGCCCTGAATCTCATGCCCTGAAACTCAAGCCCTGAATCTCATGCCTTGAAACTCCTGCCCTCAAACTCATGCACTGAATCTCATGCCCTGAATCTCATGCTCTGAAATTCATGCACTGAAACTCATCCCCTAAATGTCATGCTCTGAAACTCATGCCCTGAATCTCATGCCTTCAAACTCCTGTCCTGAATCACATGCCCTGAAACTCATGCCCTGAACCTCATGCCCTGAAACTCAAGCCCTGAATCTCATGCACTGAAACTCATGCCCTAAATCTCATACCCTGAAAATGCTGCCCTGAAACTCATGCACTGAAACTAATGTCATGAATCTCATATCATGACACTCACGCCCTGAATTACATGCCCTGACTCTTGCCCTGAATCTCATGTCCTGAAACTCATTCCCTGAATCTCATGCCCTGAAACTTCTGCCCTGAAACTCATGCACTGAATCTCATGCGCTAAATCTCATGACCTAAAACTCAAGCCGTGAATCTCCTGCCCTGAAACTCATGCCCTGAATCTCATGCTCTGAAACTCATGCATTGAATCTCATGCGCTAAATCTCATGACCTTAAACTCAAGCCGTGAATCACCTGCCCTGAAACTCATGCCCTGAATCTCAAGCTCTGAAACTCCTGCCCTGAAACTCATGCACTGAAAGACATGCCCTGAAACTCTTGCACTGAAACTCTTGCACTGAAACTCATGCCCTGAATCTCATGCCGTGAAACTCCTGCCCTCAAACTCATGCACTGAAACTCATGCCCTGTATCTCCTGTCCTGATACTCATGCCCTGAATCTCATGCCCTGAAATTCATGCACTAAAACTCATCCCCTGAATGTCATGCTCTGAAACTCATGCCCTGAATCTCATGCCTTCAAATTCTTCTCCTGAATCAC
Organism: Mobula birostris; assembly: GCF_030028105.1. Lineage (NCBI taxonomy): Eukaryota > Metazoa > Chordata > Chondrichthyes > Myliobatiformes > Myliobatidae > Mobula > Mobula birostris. The sequence goes on from NW_027278330.1 coordinate 49,110, forward strand.
ATGCCCTGAAACTCATGCCCTGAATCTCATGCCCAAAATCTCAAGCCCTGAAACTCTTGCACTGAAACACCTACCCTAAAACTCATGCCCTGAATCTCATGCCGTGAAACTCATGCACTGAAACTCCTGCCCTGAAACCGATGCCCTGAATCTCATGCACTGAAACTCATGCCCTGAACCTCATGCCCTGAAACTCAAGCCCTGAATCTCATGCACTGAAACTCATGCCCTGAATCACATGCCCTAAAACTCCTGCCCTGAATCATCTGCCTAGAAACTCATTATCTGAATCACATGCCCTGAAACTCATGCCCTGAATCTCATGTCGTGAAACCCCTGCCCTCAAACTCATGCACTGAAACTCATGCCCTGAATCTCCTGTCCTGAAACTCATGCCCTGAATCTCATGCCCTGAAATTCATGCACTGAAACTCATCCCCTGAATGTTATGCTCTGAAACTCAAGCCCTAATTCTCCTGGCCTGAAACTCATGCCCTGAATCTCATGGCCTTAAACTCCTGCCCTGAATCACCTGCCCTGAAACTCATGCCCTGAATCTCATGCCCTGAAACTGCTGCTCTGAAACTGCTGCGCTGAATCTCAAGCCCGGAAACCACAGACCTGAAATTCATGCCCTGAAACTCATGTACTGAATCTCAAGCTCTGACACTCCTGCCCTGAAACTCATACACTGAAAGACATGCCCTGAAACTCTTGCACTGAAACACCTGCCCTGAATCTCCTGCCCTGAAACTGCTGCCCTGAATCCACAGACCTGAAACCCATTCCCTGAAACAAATGTCGTGAATCTCATGCCCTGAAACTCATATCCTGAATCTCATGCCCTGAAACTGATGTACTGAATCTCATGCCCGGAAACTCATGTCCTGAATCTCATGCCCTGAAACTCCTGCGCTCAATCTCATGCACTGAAACTCATGCCCGGAATCTCATGCCTTCAAACTCCTGTCCTGAATCACATGCCCTGAAACTCATGCCCTGAATCTCATGCCCTGAAACTACTGCACTGAAACTCATGTCCTGAACCTCATGCCCTGAAACTGCTGCCCTGAATATCATGCCATGAATCTCATATCCTCAAACTCATGCCCTGAATTACATGCCCTGAAACTCCTTCACTGAAATTCATGCCCTGAAACTCATGCCCTGAATCTCATGCCCTGAAACTTCTGCCCTGAAACTCATGCACTGAATCTCATGCGCTAAATCTCATGACTTTAAACTCAAGCCGTGAATCTCCTGCCCTGAAACTCATGCCCTGAATCTCATACCCTGAAACTTCTGCCCTGAAACTCATGCATTGAATCTCATGTGCTAAATCTCATGACCTTAAACTCAAACCGTGAATCTCCTGCCCTGAAACTCATGCCCTGAATCTCAAGCTCTGAAACTCCTGCCCTGAAACTCATGCACTGAAAGACGTGCCCTGAAACTCTTGCACTGAAACTCTTGCACTGAAACACCTGCCCTGAATCTGTTGCCCTGAATCTCCTCCCCTGAAACTGCTGCCCTGATTCTCAAGCCCTGAAACCACGGACCTGAAACCCATGCCCTGAAACTCATGTCCTGAATCTCATGCCCTGAATCTCATGCCGTGAAACTCCTGCCCTCAAACTCATGCACTGAAACTCATGCCCTGAATCTCCTGTCCTGATACTCATGCCCTGAATCTCATGCCCTGAATCTCATGCCCTGAACCTCATGCCTTCAAATTCTTCTCCTGAATCACATGCCCTGAAACTCATGCCCTGAATCTCATGCCCTCAAACACTTGCACTGAAACACCTGCCCTAAAACATATGCCCTGAATGTCATGCCCTGAAATTCCTGCCCTGAAACTCATGCCCAAAATCTCAAGCCCTGAAACTCTTGCACTGAAACACCTACCCTAAAACTCATGCCCTGAATCTCATGCCGTGAAACTCATGCACTGAAACTCCTGCCCTGAAACTCATGCCCTGAATCTCATGCACTGAAACTCATGCCCTGAACCTCATGCCCTGAAACTGAAGCCCTGATTATCATGCACTGAAACTCATGCCCTAAATCACATACCCTGAAACTCCTGCCCTGAAACTCATGCACTGAAACTCATGCCCTGAATCACATGCACTAAAACACCTGCCCTGAATCATCTGCCCAGAAACTCATTATCTGAATCACATGCCCTGAATCTCATTGTGTGAAACCCCTGCCCTCAAACTCATGCACTGAAACTCATGCCCTGAATCTCATTGTGTGAAACCCCTGCCCTCAAACTCATGCACTGAAACTCATGCCCTGAATCTCCTGTCCTGAAACTCATGCCCTGAATCTCATGCACTGAAACTCATCCCCTGAATGTTATGCTCTGAAACTGATGCCCTGATTCTCCTGGCCTGAAACTCATGCCCTGAATCTCATAGCCTTAAACTCCTGCCCTGAATCACCTGCCCTGAAACTCATGCCCTGAATCTCATGCCCTGAAACTGCTGCGCTGAATATCAAGCCCGGAAACCACAGACCTGAAATTCATGCCCTGAAACACATGTACTGAATCTCATGCCCTGAAACTCACATGCTGAATCTCATACCCTGAAACTCCTGCCCTCAAACTCATGCTCTGAAACTCATGCCCGGAATCTCATGCCTTCAAACTCCTGTCCTGAATCACATGCCCTGAAACTCATGCCCTGAAACTCATGCACTGAAAGACATGCCCTGAAACTCTTGCACTGAAACTCTTGCACTGAAACACCTGCCATGAATCTCCTGCCCTGAAACTGCTGCCCTGAATCCACAGACCTGAAACCCATTCCCTGAAACTAATGTCGTGAATCTCATGCCCTGAAACTCATATCCTGAATCTCATGCCCTGAAACTGATGTACTGAATCTCATGCCCTGAAACTCATGTCCTGAATCTCATGCCCTGAAACTCCTGCCCTCAATCTTATGCACTGAAACTCATGCCCGGAAGTTCATGCCTTCAAACTCCTGTCCTGAATCACATGCCCTGAAACTCATGCCCTGAATCTCATGCCCTGAAACTACTGCACTGAAACTCATGTCCTGAACCTCATGCCCTGAAACTGCTGCCCTGAATATCATGCCATGAATCTCATATCCTCAAACTCATGCCCTGAATTACATGCCCTGAAACTCCTTCACTGAAATTCATGCCCTGAAACTCATGCCCTGAATCTCATGCCCTGAAACTTCTGCCCTGAAACTCATGCACTGAATCTCATGCGCTAAATCTCATGACTTTAAACTCAAGCCGAGAATCTCCTGCCCTGAAACTCATGCCCTGAAACTTCTGCCCTGAAACTCATGCATTGAATCTCATGCGCTAAATCTCATGACCTTAAACTCAAACCGTGAATCTCCTGCCCTGAAACTCATGCCCTGAATCTCAAGCTCAAAAACTCCTGCCCTGAAACTCATGCACTGAAAGACATGCCCTGAAACTCTTGCACTGAAACTCTTGCACTGAAACACCTGCCCTGAATCTGTTGCCCTGAATCTCCTGCCCTGAAACTGCTGCCCTGATTCTCAAGCCCTGAAACCACGGACCTGAAACCCATGCCCTGAAACTCATGTCCTGAATCTCATGCCCTGAATCTCCTGTCCTGATACTCATGCCCTGAATCTCATGCCCTGAATCTCATGCCTTCAAATTCTTCTCCTGAATCACATGCCCTGAAACTCATGCCCTGAATCTCATGCCCTCAAACTCTTGCACTGAAACACCTGCCCTAAAACACATGCCCTGAATGTCATGCCCTGAAATTCCTGCCCTGAAACTCATGCCCAAAATCTCAAGCCCTGAAACTCTTGCACTGAAACACCTACCCTAAAACTCATGCCCTGAATCTCATGCCGTGAAACTCATGCACTGAAACTCCTGCCCTGAAACTGATGCCCTGAATCTCATGCACTGAAACTCATGCCCAGAACCTCATGCCCTGAAACTCAAGCCCTGAATCTCATGCACTGAAACTCATTCCCTGAATCACATGGTCCAAAACTCCTGCCCTGAATCATTTGCCCAGAAATTCATTATCTGAATCACATCCCCTGAATCTCATGCCGTGAAATCCCTGCCCTCAAACTCATGCACTGAAACTCATGCCCTGAATCTCCTGTCCTGAAACTCATGCCCTGAATCTCATGCACTGAAACTCATCCCATGAATGTTATGCTCTGAAACTCATGCCCTGATTCTCCAGGCCTGAAACTCATGCCCTGAATCTCATAGCCTTAAACTCCTACCCTGAATCACCTGCCCTGAAACACATGCCCTGAATCTCATGCCCTGAAACTGCTGCGCTGAATATCAAGCCCGGAAACCACAGACCTGAAATTCATGCCCTGAAACTCATGTACTGAATCTCATGCCCTGAAACTCATATCCTGAATCTCATACCCTGAAACTCCTGCCCTCAAACTCATGCACTGAAACTCATGCCCGGAATCTCATGCCTTCAAACTCCTGTCCTGAATCACATGCCCTGAAACTCATGCCCTGAATCTCATGCCCTGAAACTACTGCACTGAAACTCATGTCCTGAACCTCATGCCCTGAAACTGCTGCCCTGAATATCATGCCATGAATCTCATATCCTCAAACTCATGCCCTGAATTACATGCCCTGAAACTCCTTCACTGAAACTCATGCCCTGAATCTCATACCCTGAAACTTCTGCCCTGAAGCTCATGCACTGAATCTCATGCGCTAAATCTCATGACCTTAAACTCAAGCCGTGAATCTCCTGCCCTGAAACTCATGCCCTGAATCTCAAGCTCTGAAACTCCTGCCCTGAAACTCATGCACTGAAACTCATGCCCTGAATCTCCTGTCCTGATACTCATGCCCTGAATCTCATGCCCTGAATCTCATGCCTTCAAATTCTTCTCCTGAATCACATGCCCTGAAACTCATGCCCTGAATCTCATGCCCTCAAACTCTTGCACTGAAACACCTGCCCTAAAACACATGCCCTGAATGTCATGCTCTGAAAATCCTGCCCTGAAACTCATGCCCAAAATCTCAAGCCCTGAAACTCTTGCACTGAAACACCTACCCTAAAACTCATGCCCTGAATCTCATGCCGTGAAACTCATGCACTTAAACTCCTGCCCTGAAATTGATGCCCTGAATCTCATGCACTGAAACTCATTCCCTGAATCACATGGTCCAAAACTCCTGCCCTGAATCATTTGCCCAGAAACTCATTATCTGAATCACATCCCCTGAATCTCATGCCGTGAAACCCCTGCCCTCAAACTCATGCACTGAAACTCATGCCCTGAATCTCCAGTCCTGAAACTCATGCCCTGAATCTCATGCACTGAAACTCATCCCATGAATGTTATGCTCTGAAACTCATGCCCTGATTCTCCAGGCCTGAAACTCATGCCCTGAATCTCATAGCCTTAAACTCCTGCCCTGAATCACCTGCCCTGAAACACATGCCGTGAATCTGATGCCCTGAAACTGCTGCGCTGAATATCAAGCCCGGAAACCACACACCTGAAATTCATGCCCTGAAACTCATGTACTGAATCTCATGCCCTGAAACTCATATCCTGAATCTCATACCCTGAAACTCCTGCCCTCAAACTCATGCACTGAAACTCATGCCCGGAATCTCATGCCTTCAAACTCCTGTCCTGAATCACATGCCCTGAAACTCATGCCCTGAATCTCATGCCCTGAAACTACTGCACTGAAACTCATGTCCTGAACGTCATGCCCTGAAACTGCTGCCCTGAATATCATGCCATGAATCTCATATCCTCAAACTCATGCCCTGAATTACATGCCCTGAAACTCCTTCACTGAAACTCATGCCCTGAATCTCATACCCTGAAACTTCTGCCCCGAAGCTCATGCACTGAATCTCATGCGCTAAATCTCATGACCTTAAACTCAAGCCGTGAATCTCCTGCCCTGAAACTCATGCCCTGAATCTCAAGCTCTGAAACTCCTGCCCTGAAACTCATGCACTGAAAGACATGCCCTGAAACTCTTGCACTGAAACTCATGCCCTGAATCTCCTGCCCTGAAACTCCTGACCTCAAACTCATGCACTGAAACTCATGCCCTGAATCTCCTGTCCTGATACTCATGCCCTGAATCTCATGCCCTGAATCTCATGCCCTGAAATTCATGCACTGAAACGCATCCCCTGAATGTCATGCTCTGAAACTCATGCCCTGAATCTCATGCCTTCAAACTCCTGTCCTGAATCACATGCCCTGAAACTCATGCCCTAAATCTCATACCCTGAAACTCCTGCCCTGAAACTCATGTACTGAAACTCATGCCCTGAATCACATGCCCTAAAACTCCTGCCCTGAATCATCTGCCCAGAAACTCATGCCCTGAATTATATGCCCTGAAATTCCTGCCCTGAATCTCATGCCCTGAAACTCATGCATTGAATCTCATGCGCTAAATCTCATGACCTTAAACTCAAGCCGTGAATCTCCTGCCCTGAAACTCATGCCCTGAATCTCAAGCTCTGAAACTCCTGCCCTGAAACTCATGCACTGAAAGACATGCCCTGAAACTGTTGCATTGAAACTCTTGCACTGAAACACCTGCCCTGAATCTCCTGCCCTGAATCTCCTGCCCTGAAATTGCGGCCCTGAATCTCAAGCCCTGAAACCACGGACCTTAAAGCCATGCCCTGAAACTCATGTCCTGAAACCCATGCCCTGAAACTCATGTCCTGAATCTCATGCCCTGAAACTCATGCCCTGAATCTCATGCCGTGAAACTCCTGCCCTCAAACTCATGCACTGAAACTCATGCCCTGAATCTCCTGTCCTGATACTCATGCCCTGAATCTCATGCCCTGAAATTCATGCACTGAAACTCATCCCCTGAATGTCATGCTCTGAAACTCATGCCCTGAATCTCATGCCTTCAAATTCTTCTCCTGAATCACATGCCCTGAAACTCATGCCCTGAATCTCATGCCCTCAAACTCTTGCACTGAAACACCTGCCCTAAAACACTTGCCCTGAATGTCATGCCCTGAAATTCCTGCCCTGAAATTCATGCCCAAAATCTCAAGCCCTGAAACTCTTGCACTGAAACACCTACCCTAAAACTCATGCCCTGAATCTCATGCCGTGAAACTCATGCACTGAAACTCCTGCCCTGAAACTGATGCCCTGAATCTCATGCACTGAAATTCATGCGCTGAACCTCATGCCCTGAAACTCAAGCCTTGAATCTCATGCACTGAAACTCATGCCCTGAATCACATGCCCTAAAACTCCTGCCCTGAATCATCTGCCTAGAAACTCATTATCTGAAACACATGCCCTGAAACTCATGCCCTGAATCTCATGCCGTGAACCCCCTGCCCTCAAACTCATGCACTGAAACTCATGCCCTGAATCTCCTGTCCTGAAACTCATGCCCTGAATCTCATGCCCTGAATCTCATGCTTTCAAATTCTTCTCCTGAATCACATGCCCTGAAACTCATGCGCAAAATCTCAATCCCTGAAACTCTTGCACTGAAACACCTACCCTAAAACTCATGCACTGATACTCATCCCATGAATGTTATGCTCTGAAACTCATGCCCTGATTCTCCTGGCCTGAAACTCATGGCCTGAATCTCATAGCCTTAAACTCCTGCCCTGAATCACCTGCCCTGAAACACATGCCCTGAATCTCATGCCCTGAAACTGCTGCGCTGAATATCAAGCTCGGAAACCACAGACCTGAAATTCATGCCCTGAAACTCATGTACTGAATCTCATGACCTGAAACTCATATCCTGAATCTCATACCCTGAAACTCCTGCCCTCAAACTCATGCACTGAAACTCATGCCCGGAATCTCATGCCTTCAAACTCCTGTCCTGAATCACATGCCCTGAAACTCATGCCCTGAATCTCATGCCCTGAAACTACTGCACTGAAACTCATGTCCTGAACGTCATGCCCTGAAACTGTTGCCCTGAATATCATGCCATGAATCTCATATCCTCAAACTCATGCCCTGAATTACATGCCCTGAAACTCCTTCACTGAAACTCATGCCCTGAATCTCATACCCTGAAACTTCTGCCCCGAAGCTCATGCACTGAATCTCATGCGCTAAATCTCATGACCTTAAACTCAAGCCGTGAATCTCCTGCCCTGAAACTCATGCCCTGAATCTCAAGCTCTGAAACTCCTGCCCTGAAACTCATGCACTGAAAGACATGCCCTGAAACTCTTGCACTGAAACTCATGCCCTGAATCTCCTGCCCTGAAACTCCTGACCTCAAACTCATGCACTGAAACTCATGCCCTGAATCTCCTGTCCTGATACTCATGCCCTGAATCTCATGCCCTGAATCTCATGCCCTGAAATTCATGCACTGAAACGCATCCCCTGAATGTCATGCTCTGAAACTCATGCCCTGAATCTCATGCCTTCAAACTCCTGTCCTGAATCACATGCCCTGAAACTCATGCCCTAAATCTCATACCCTGAAACTCCTGCCCTGAAACTCATGTACTGAAACTCATGCCCTGAATCACATGCCCTAAAACTCCTGCCCTGAATCATATGCCCAGAAACTCATGCCCTGAATTATATGCCCTGAAATTCCTGCCCTGAATCTCATGCCCTGAAACTCATGCATTGAATCTCATGCGCTAAATCTCATGACCTTAAACTCAAGCCGTGAATCTCCTGCCCTGAAACTCATGCCCTGAATCTCAAGCTCTGAAACTCCTGCCCTGAAACTCATGCACTGAAAGACATGCCCTGAAACTGTTGCATTGAAACTCTTGCACTGAAACACCTGCCCTGAATCTCCTGCCCTGAATCTCCTGCCCTGAAATTGCGGCCCTGAATCTCAAGCCCTGAAACCACGGACCTTAAAGCCATGCCCTGAAACTCATGTCCTGAAACCCATGCCCTGAAACTCATGTCCTGAATCTCATGCCCTGAAACTCATGCCCTGAATCTCATGCCGTGAAACTCCTGCCCTCAAACTCATGCACTGAAACTCATGCCCTGAATCTCCTGTCCTGATACTCATGCCCTGAATCTCATGCCCTGAAATTCATGCACTGAAACTCATCCCCTGAATGTCATGCTCTGAAACTCATGCCCTGAATCTCATGCCTTCAAATTCTTCTCCTGAATCACATGCCCTGAAACTCATGCCCTGAATCTCATGCCCTCAAACTCTTGCACTGAAACACCTGCCCTAAAACACTTGCCCTGAAATTCCTGCCCTGAAATTCATGCCCAAAATCTCAAGCCCTGAAACTCTTGCACTGAAACACCTACCCTAAAACTCATGCCCTGAATCTCATGCCGTGAAACTCATGCACTGAAACTCCTGCCCTGAAACTGATGCCCTGAATCTCATGCACTGAAATTCATGCCCTGAACCTCATGCCCTGAAACTCAAGCCTTGAATCTCATGCACTGAAACTCATGCCCTGAATCACATGCCCTAAAACTCCTGCCCTGAATCATCTGCCTAGAAACTCATTATCTGAAACACATGCCCTGAAACTCATGCCCTGAATCTCATGCCGTGAACCCCCTGCCCTCAAACTCATGCACTGAAACTCATGCCCTGAATCTCCTGTCCTGAAACCCATGCCCTGAATCTCATGCCCTGAATCTCATGCCTTCAAATTCTTCTCCTGAATCACATGCCCTGAAACTCATGCGCAAAATCTCAATCCCTGAAACTCTTGCACTGAAACACCTACCCTAAAACTCATGCACTGATACTCATCCCATGAATGTTATGCTCTGAAACTCATGCCCTGATTCTCCTGGCCTGAAACTCATGGCCTGAATCTCATAGCCTTAAACTCCTGCCCTGAATCACCTGCCCTGAAACACATGCCCTGAATCTCATGCCGTGAAACTGCTGCGCTGAATATCAAGCTCGGAAACCACAGACCTGAAATTCATGCCCTGAAACTCATGTACTGAATCTCATGCCCTGAAACTCATATCCTGAATCTCATACCCTGAAACTCCTGCCCTCAAACTCATGCACTGAAACTCATGCCCGGAATCTCATGACTTCAAACTCCTGTCCTGAATCACATGCCCTGAATCTCATGCCCTGAATCTCATGCCCTGAAACTACTGCACTGAAACTCATGTCCTGAACCTCATGCCCTGCATCTGCTGCCCTGAATATCATGCCATGAATCTCATATCCTCAAACTCATGCCCTGAATTTCATGCCCTGAAACACCTTCACTGAAACTCATGCCCTGAATCTCATACCCTGAAACTTCTGCCCTGAAGCTCATGCACTGAATCTCATGCGCTAAATCTCATGACCTTAAACTCAAGCCGTGAATCTCCTGCCCTGAAACTCATGCCCTGAATCTCATGCCCTGAAACTTCTGCCCTGAAACTCATGCATTGAATCTCATGCGCTAAATCTCATGACCTGAAACTCAAGCCGTGAATCTCCTGCCCTGAAACTCATGCCCTGAATCTCAAGCTCTGAAACTCCCGCCCTGAAACTCATGCACTGAAAGACATGCCCTGAAACTCTTGCACTGAAACTCTTGCACTGAAACACCTGCCCTGAATCTCCTGCCCTGAAACTGCTGCCCTGAATCTCAAGCCCTGAAACCACAGACCTGATACCTATGCCCTGAAACTCATGTCCTGAATCTCATGCCCTGAAACGCATGCCCTGAATCTCATGCCGTGAAACTCCTGCCCTCAAAATCATGCACTGAAACTCATGCCCTGAATCTCCTGTCCTGATACTCATGCCCTGAATCTCATGCCCTGAAATTCATGCACTGAAACGCATCCCCTGAATGTCAGGCTCTGAAACTCATGCACTGAATCTCATGCCTTCAAACTCCTGTCCTGAATCACATGCCCTGAAACTCATGCCCTAAATCTAATACCCTGAAACTCCTGCCCTGAAACTCATGCACTCAAACTCATGCCCTGAATCACATGCCCTAAAGCTCCTGCCCTGAATCATCTGCCCAGAAACTCATTATCTGAATCACATGCCCTGAAATTCCTGCCCTGAATCTCATGCCCTGAAACTCATGCCCTGAATCTCATGCCTTGAAACTCCTGCCCTCAAACTCATGCACTGAATCTCATGCCCTGAATCTCATGCTCTGACATTCATGCACTGAAACTCATCCCCTAAATGTCATGCTCTGAAACTCATGCCCTGAATCTCATGCCTTCAAACTCCTGTCCTGAATCACATGCCCTGAAACTCATGCCCTGAACCTCATGCCGTGAAACTCAAGCCCTGAATCTCATGCACTGAAACTCATGCCCTAAATCTCATACCCTGAAACTGCTGCCCTGAAACTCATGCTCTGAAACTAATGCCATGAATCTCATATCATGACACTCACGCCCTGAATTACATGCCCTGACTCTTGCCCTGAATCTCATGTCCTAAAACTCATTCCCTGAATCTCATGCCCTGAAACTTGTGCCCTGAAACTCATGCACTGAATCTCATGCGCTAAATCTCATGACCTAAAACTCAAGCCGTGAATCTCCTGCCCTGAAACTCATGCCCTGAATCTCATGCCCTGAAACTCATGCATTGAATCTCATGCGCTAAATCTCATGACCTTAAACTCAAGCCGTGAATCTGCTGCCCTGAAACTCATGCCCTGAATCTCAAGCTCTGAAACTCCTGCCCTGAAACTCATGCACTGAAGGACATGCCCTGAAACTCTTGCACTGAAACAACCTGCCCTGAATCTCCTGCCCTGAATCTCCTGCCCTGAAATTGCTGTCCTGAATCTCAAGCCCTGAAACCACGGACCTGAAACCCATGCCCTGAAACTCATGTCCTGAAACCCATGCCCTGAAACTCATGTCCTGAATCTCATGCCCTGAAACTCATGCCCTGAATCTCATGCCGTGAAACTCCTGCCCTCAAACTCATGCACTGAAACACATGCCCTGAATCTCCTGTCCTGATACTCATGCCCTGAATCTCATGCCCTGAAATTCATGCACTGAAACTCATCCCCTGAATGTCATGCTCTGAAACTCATGCCCTGAATCTCATGCCTTCAAATTCTTCTCCTGAATCACATGCCCTGAAACTCATGCCCTGAATCTCATGCCCTCAAACTCTTGCACTGAAACACCTGCCCGAAAACACATGCCCTGAATGTCATGCCCTGAAATTCCTGCCCTGAAATTCATGCCCAAAATCTCAAGCCCTGAAACTCTTGCACTGAAACACCTACCCTAAAACTCATGCCCTGAATCTCATGCCGTGAAACTCATGCACTACAAACTCCTGCACTGAAACTGATGCCCTGAATCTCATGCACTGAAACTCATGCCCTGAACCTCATGCCCTGAAACTCAAGCCCTGAATCTCATGCACTGAAACTCATGCCCTGAATCACATGCACCTAAAACTCCTGCCCTGAATCATCTGCCTAGAAACTCATTATCTGAATCACATGCCCTGAAACTCATGCCCTGAATCTCATGCCGTGAAACCCCTGCCCTCAAACTCATGCACTGAAACTCATGCCCTGAATCTGCTGTCCTGAACTCATGCCCTGAATCTCATGCCCTGAAATTCATGCACTGAAACTCATCCCCTGAATGTTATGCTCTGAAACTCAAGCCCTGATTCTCCTGGCCTGAAACTCATGCCCTGAATCTCATAGCCTTAAACTCCTGCCCTGAATCACCTGCCCTGAAACTCATGCCCTGAATCTCATGCCCTGAAACTGCTGCTCTGAAACTGTTGCGCTGAATCTCAAGCCCGGAAACCACAGACCTGAAATTCATGCCCTGAAACTCATGTACTGAATCTCATGCCCTGAAGCTCATATCCTGAATCTCATGCCCTGAAACTCCTGCCCTCAAACTCATGCACTGAAACTCATGCCCGGAATCTCATGCCTTCATACTCCTGTCCTGAATCACATGCCCTGAAACTCATGCCCTGAATCTCATGCCCTGAAACTACTGCACTGAAACTCATGTCCTGAACCTCATGCCCTGCAACTGCTGCCCTGAATATCATGCCATGAATCTCATATCCTCAAACTCATGCCCAGAATTACATGCCCTGAAACTCCTTCACTGAAACTCATGCCCTGAATCTCATACCCTGAAACTCATGCCCTGAATCTCATGCCCTGAAACTCATGCATTGAATCTCATGCGCTAAATCTCATGACCTTAAACTCAAGTCGTGAATCTCCTGCCCTGAGACTCATGCCCTGAATCTCAAGCTCTGAAACTCCCGCCCTGAAACTCATGCACTGAAAGACATGCCCTGAAACTCTTGCACAGAAACTCTTGCACTGAAACACCTGCCATGAATCTCCTGCCCTGAATCTCCTGCCCTGAAACTGCTGCCCTGAATCTCAAGCCCTGAAACCACAGACCTGATACCCATGCCCTGAAACTCATGTCCTGAATCTCATGCCCTGAAACGCATGCCCTGAATCTCATGCCGTGAAACTCCTGCCCTCAAACTCATGCACTGAAACTCATGCCCTGAATCTCCTGTCCTGATACTCATGCCCTGAATCTCATGTCCTGAATCTCATGCCTGAAATTCATGCACTGAAACGCATCCCCTGAATGTCATGCTCTGAAACACATGCCCTGAATCTCATGCCTTCAAACTCCTGTCCTGAATCTCATGCCCTGAAACTCTTGCACTGAAACACCTACCCTAAAACTCATGCCCTGAATCTCATGCCGTGAAACTCATGCACTGAAACTCCTGCCCTGAAAATGATGCCCTGAATCTCATGCACTGAAACTCATGCCTGAACCTCATGCCCTGAAACTCAAGCCCTGAATCTCATGCACTGAAACTCATGCCCTAAATCTCATACCCTGAAACTCCTGCCCTGAAACTCATGCACTGAAACTCATGCCCTGAATCACATGCCCTAAAACTCCTGCCCTGAATCATCTGCCCAGAAACTCATTATCTGAATCACATGCCCTGAAATTCCTACCCTGAATCTCATGCCCTGAAACTCATGCCCTGAATCTCATGCCTTGAAACTCCTGCCCTCAAACTCATGCACTGAATCTCATGCCCTGAATCTCATGCTCTGAAATTCATGCACTGAATCTCATCCCCTAAATGTCATGCTCTGAAACTCATGCCCTGAATCTCATGCCTTCAATCTCCTGTCCTGAACCTCATGAGCTGAAACTCAAGCCCTGAATCTCATGCACTGAAACTCATGACCTAAATCTCATACCCTGAAACTGCTGCCCTGAAACTCATGCATTGAATCTCATGCGCTAAATCTCATGACCTTAAACTCATGCACTGAAAGACATGCCCTGAAACTCTTGCACTGAAACTCTTGCACTGAAACACCTGCCCTGAATCTCCTGCCCTGAATCTCCTGCCCTGAAATTGCTGCCCTGAATCTCAAGCCCTGAAACCACAGACCTGAAACCCATGCCCTGAAACTCATGTCCTGAAACCCATGCCCTGAAACTCATGTCCTGAATCTCATGCCCTGAAACTCATGCCCTGAATCTCATGCCGTGAAACTCCTGCCCTCAAACTCATGCACTGAAACTCATGCCCTGAATCTCCTGTCCTGATACTCATGCCCTGAATCTCATGCCCTGAAATTCATGCACTGAAACTCATCCCCTGAATGTCATGCTCTGAAACTCATGCCCTGAATCTCATGCCTTCAAATTCTTCTCCTGAATCACATGCCCTGAAACTCATGCCCTGAATCTCATGCCCTCAAACTCTTGCACTGAAACACCTACCCTAAAACTCATGCCCTGAATCTCATGCCGTGAAACTCATGCACTGAAACTCCTGCCCTGAAACTCATGTCCAAAATCTCAAGCCCTGAAACTCTTGCACTGAAACACCTATCCTAAAACTCATGCCCTGAATCTCATGCCGTGAAACTCATGCACTGAAACTCCTGCCCTGAAACTGATGCCCTGAATCTCATGCACTGAAACTCATGCCTGAACCTCATGCCCTGAAACTCAAGCCCTGAATCTCATGCACTGAAACTCATGCCCTGAATCACATGCCTTAAAACCCCTGCCCTGAATCATCTGCCCAGAAACTCATTATCTGAATCACATGCCCTGAAACTCATGCCCTGAATCTCATGCCGTGAAACGCCTGCCCTCAAACTCATGCACTGAAACTCATGCCCTGAATCTCCTGTCCTGAAACTCATGCCCTGAATCTCATGCCCTGAAATTCATGCACTGAAACTCATCCCCTGAATATTATGCTCTGAAATTCAAGCCCTGATTCTCCCGGCCTGAAACTCATGCCCTGAATCTCATAGCCTTAAACTCCTGCCCTGAATCTCCTGCCCTGAAACTCATGCCCTGAATCTCATGCCCTGAAACTGCTGCTCTGAAACTGCTGCGCTGAATCTCAAGCCCGGAAACCACAGACCTGAAATTCATGCCCTGAAACTCATGTACTGAATCTCATGCCCTGAAACTCATATCCTGAATCTCGTGCCCTGAAACTCCTGCCCTCAAACTCATGCACTGAAACTCATGCCCGGAATCTCATGCCTTCAAACTCCTGTCCTGGATCACATGCCCTGAAGCTCATGCCCTGAATCTCATGCCCTGAAACTCTTGCACTGAAACACATACCCTAAAATTCATGCCCTGAAACTCTTGCACTGAAACTCCTACCCTAAAACTCATGCCCTGAATCTCATGCCGGGAAACTCATGCACTGAAACTCCTGCCCTGAAACTGATGCCCTGAATATCATGCACTGAAACTCATGCCCTGAACCTCATGCCCTGAAACTCAAGCCCTGAATCTCATGCACTGAAACTCATGCCCTAAATCTCATACCCTGAAACTCCTGCCCTGAAACTCATGCCCTGAATCACATGCCCTAAAACTCCTGCCCTGAATCATCTGCCCAGAAACTCATTATCTGAATCACATGCCCTGAAATTCCTGCCCTGAATCTCATGCCCTGAAACTCATGCCCTGAATCTCATGCCTTGAAACTCCTGCCCTCAAACTCATGCACTGAAACTCATGCCCTGAATCTCATGCCTTCAAACTCCTGTCCTGAATCACATGCCCTGAAACTCATACCCTGAACTTCATGCCCTGAAACTCAAGCCCTGAATCTCATGCACTGAAACTCATGCCCTAAATCTCATACCCTGAAACTGCTGCCCTGAAACTCATGCACTGAAACTAATGCCATGAATCTAATATCATGACACTCACGCCCTGAATTACATGCCCTGACTCTTGCCCTGAAACTCATGTCCTGAAACTCATGCCCTGAATCTCATGCCCTGAAACTTCTGCCCTGAATCTCATGCATTGAATCTCATGCGCTAAATCTCATGACCTAAAACTCAAGCCGTGAATCTCCTGCCCTGAAATTCATGCCCTGAATCTCATGCCCTGAAACTTCTGCCCTGAATCTCATGCATTGAATCTCATGCGCTAAATCTCATGACCTTCAACTCAAGCCGTGAATCTCCTGCCCTGAAACTCATGCCCTGAATCTCAAGCTCTGAAACTCCTGCCCTGAAACTCATGCACTGAAACTCATGCCCTGAATCTCCTGTCCTGATACTCATGCCCTGAATCTCATGCCCTGAATCTCATGCCCTGAAATTCATGCACTGAAACTCATCCCCTGAATGTCATGCTCTGAAACTCATGCCCTGAATCTCATGCCTTCAAATTCTTCTCCTGAATCACATGCCCTGAAACTCATGCCCTGAATCTCATGCCCTCAAACTCTTGCACTGAAACACCTACCCTAAAACTCATGCCCTGAATCTCATGCCGTGAAACTCATGCACTGAAACTCCTGCCCTGAAACTGATGCCCTGAATCTCATGCACTGAAACTCATGCCTGAACCTCATGCCCTGAAACTCAAGCCCTGAATCTCATGCACTGAAACTCATGCCCTGAATCACATGCCTTAAAACCCCTGCCCTGAATCATCTGCCCAGAAACTCATTATCTGAATCACATGCCCTGAAACTCATGCCCTGAATCTCATGCCGTGAAACGCCTGCCCTCAAACTCATGCACTGAAACTCATGCCCTGAATCTCCTGTCCTGAAACTCATGCCCTGAATCTCATGCCCTGAAATTCATGCACTGAAACTCATCCCCTGAATATTATGCTCTGAAATTCAAGCCCTGATTCTCCCGGCCTGAAACTCATGCCCTGAATCTCATAGCCTTAAACTCCTGCCCTGAATCTCCTGCCCTGAAACTCATGCCCTGAATCTCATGCCCTGAAACTGCTGCTCTGAAACTGCTGCGCTGAATCTCAAGCCCGGAAACCACAGACCTGAAATTCATGCCCTGAAACTCATGTACTGAATCTCATGCCCTGAAACTCATATCCTGAATCTCGTGCCCTGAAACTCCTGCCCTCAAACTCATGCACTGAAACTCATGCCCGGAATCTCATGCCTTCAAACTCCTGTCCTGAATCACATGCCCTGAAGCTCATGCCCTGAATCTCATGCCCTGAAACTCTTGCACTGAAACACATACCCTAAAATTCATGCCCTGAAACTCTTGCACTGAAACTCCTACCCTAAAACTCATGCCCTGAATCTCATGCCGTGAAACTCATGCACTGAAACTCCTGCCCTGAAACTGATGCCCTGAATATCATGCACTGAAACTCATGCCCTGAACCTCATGCCCTGAAACTCAAGCCCTGAATCTCATGCACTGAAACTCATGCCCTAAATCTCATACCCTGAAACTCCTGCCCTGAAACTCATGCCCTGAATCACATGCCCTAAAACTCCTGCCCTGAATCATCTGCCCAGAAACTCATTATCTGAATCACATGCCCTGAAATTCCTGCCCTGAATCTCATGCCCTGAAACTCATGCCCTGAATCTCATGCCTTGAAACTCCTGCCCTCAAACTCATGCACTGAAACTCATGCCCTGAATCTCATGCCTTCAAACTCCTGTCCTGAATCACATGCTCTGAAACTCATACCCTGAACTTCATGCCCTGAAACTCAAGCCCTGAATCTCATGCACTGAAACTCATGCCCTAAATCTCATACCCTGAAACTGCTGCCCTGAAACTCATGCACTGAAACTAATGCCATGAATCTAATATCATGACACTCACGCCCTGAATTTCATGCCCTGACTCTTGCCCTGAAACTCATGTCCTGAAACTCATGCCCTGAATCTCATGCCCTGAAACTTCTGCCCTGAATCTCATGCATTGAATCTCATGCGCTAAATCTCATGACCTAAAACTCAAGCCGTGAATCTCCTGCCCTGAAATTCATGCCCTGAATCTCATGCCCTGAAACTTCTGCCCTGAATCTCATGCATTGAATCTCATGCGCTAAATCTCATGACCTTCAACTCAAGCCGTGAATCTCCTGCCCTGAAACTCATGCCCTGAATCTCAAGCTCTGAAACTCCTGCCCTGAAACTCATGCACTGAAAGACATGCCCTGAAACTCTTGCACTGACACTCTTGCACTGAAACACCTGCCCTGAATCTCCTACCCTGAATCTCCTGCCCTGAAACTGCGGCCCTGAATCTCAAGCCCTGAAATCACAGACCTGAAACCCATGCCCTGAAACTCATGTCCTGAATCTCATGCCCTGAAACTCATGCCCTGAATCTCATGCCGTGAAACTCCTGCCCTCAAACTCATGCACTGAAACTCATGCCCTGAATCTCCTGTCCTGATACTCATGCCCTGAATTTCATGCCCTGAATCTCATGCCCTGAAATTCATGCACTGAAACTCATTCCCTGAATGCCATGCTCTGAAACTCATGCCCTGAATCTCATGCCTTCAAACTCCTGTCCTGAATCACATGCCCTGAAACTCATACCCTGAATCTCATGCCCTGAAACTCTTGCACTGAAACACCTACCCTAAAACTGATGCAATGAATCTCATGCCATGAAACTCATTCCCTGAAACTCCCGCACTTAAACTAATGCCATGAATCTCATATCCTGACACTCACGCCCTGAATTACATGCCCTGAAACTCCTGCCCTGAAACTCATGTCCTAAAACTCATGCCCTGAATCTCATGCCCTGAAACTTCTGCCCTGAAACTCATGCTCTGAATCTCATGCGCTAAATCTCATGACCTTAAACTCAAGCCGTGAATCTCATACCATGAAACTCCTGCCCTGAAACTCATGCACTGAAACTCATCCCCTAAATGTCATGCTCTGAAACTCATGCCCTGAATCTCATGCCTTCAAACTCCTGTCCTGAATCACATGCCCTGAAACTCATGCCCTGAACCTCATGCCGTGAAACTCAAGCCCTGAATCTCATGCACTGAAACTCATGCCCTGAATCACATGCACCTAAAACTCCTGCCCTGAATCATCTGCCTAGAAACTCATTATCTGAATCACATGCCCTGAAACTCATGCCCTGAATCTCATGCCGTGAAACCCCTGCCCTCAAACTCATGCACTGAAACTCATGCCCTGAATCTGCTGTCCTGAAACTCATGCCCTGAATCTCATGCCCTGAAATTCATGCACTGAAACTCATCCCCTGAATGTTATGCTCTGAAACTCAAGCCCTGATTCTCCTGGCCTGAAACTCATGCCCTGAATCTCATAGCCTTAAACTCCTGCCCTGAATCACCTGCCCTGAAACTCATGCCCTGAATCTCATGCCCTGAAACTGCTGCTCTGAAACTGTTGCGCTGAATCTCAAGCCCGGAAACCACAGACCTGAAATTCATGCCCTGAAACTCATGTACTGAATCTCATGCCCTGAAGCTCATATCCTGAATCTCATGCCCTGAAACTCCTGCCCTCAAACTCATGCACTGAAACTCATGCCCGGAATCTCATGCCTTCATACTCCTGTCCTGAATCACATGCCCTGAAACTCATGCCCTGAATCTCATGCCCTGAAACTACTGCACTGAAACTCATGTCCTGAACCTCATGCCCTGCAACTGCTGCCCTGAATATCATGCCATGAATCTCATATCCTCAAACTCATGCCCAGAATTACATGCCCTGAAACTCCTTCACTGAAACTCATGCCCTGAATCTCATACCCTGAAACTTCTGCCCTGAAGCTCATGCACTGAATCTCATGCGCTAAATCTCATGACCTTAAACTCAAGCCGTGAATCTCCAGCCCTGAAACTCATGCCCTGAATCTCATGCCCTGAAACTTCTGCCCTGAAACTCATGCATTGAATCTCATGCGCTAAATCTCATGACCTTAAACTCAAGCCGTGAATCTCCTGCCCTGAGACTCATGCCCTGAATCTCAAGCTCTGAAACTCCCGCCCTGAAACTCATGCACTGAAAGACATGCCCTGAAACTCTTGCACAGAAACTCTTGCACTGAAACACCTGCCATGAATCTCCTGCCCTGAATCTCCTGCCCTGAAACTGCTGCCCTGAATCTCAAGCCCTGAAACCACAGACCTGATACCCATGCCCTGAAACTCATGTCCTGAATCTCATGCCCTGAAACGCATGCCCTGAATCTCATGCCGTGAAACTCCTGCCCTCAAACTCATGCACTGAAACTCATGCCCTGAATCTCCTGTCCTGATACTCATGCCCTGAATCTCATGTCCTGAATCTCATGCCCTGAAATTCATGCACTGAAACGCATCCCCTGAATGTCATGCTCTGAAACACATGCCCTGAATCTCATGCCTTCAAACTCCTGTCCTGAATCACATGCCCTGAAACTCATGCCCTGAATCTCATGCCCTGAAACTCTTGCACTGAAACACCTACCCTAAAACTCATGCCCTGAATCTCATGCCGTGAAACTCATGCACTGAAACTCCTGCCCTGAAAATGATGCCCTGAATCTCATGCACTGAAACTCATGCCCTGAACCTCATGCCCTGAAACTCAAGCCCTGAATCTCATGCACTGAAACTCATGCCCTAAATCTCTTACCCTGAAACTCCTGCCCTGAAACTCATGCACTGAAACTCATGCCCTGAATCACATGCCCTAAAACTCCTGCCCTGAATCATCTGCCCAGAAACTCATTATCTGAATCACATGCCCTGAAATTCCTACCCTGAATCTCATGCCCTGAAACTCATGCCCTGAATCTCATGCCTTGAAACTCCTGCCCTCAAACTCATGCACTGAATCTCATGCCCTGAATCTCATGCTCTGAAATTCATGCACTGAATCTCATCCCCTAAATGTCATGCTCTGAAACTCATGCCCTGAATCTCATGCCTTCAATCTCCTGTCCTGAACCTCATGAGCTGAAACTCAAGCCCTGAATCTCATGCACTGAAACTCATGACCTAAATCTCATACCCTGAAACTGCTGCCCTGAAACTCATGCACTGAAACTAATGCCATGAATCTCATATCATGACACTCACGGCCTGAATTACATGCCCTGACTCTTGTCCTGAATTTCATGTCCTGAAACTCATTCCCTGAATCTCATGCCCTGAAACTTCTGCCCTGAAACTCCTGCACTGAATGTCATGCGCTAAATCTCATGACCTAAAACTCAAGCCGTGAATCTCCTGCCCTGAAACTCATGCCCTGAATCTCATGCCCTGAAACTCATGCATTGAATCTCATGCGCTAAATCTCATGACCTTAAACTCAAGCCGTGAATCTCCTGCCCTGAAACTCATGCCCTGAATCTCAAGCTCTGAAACTCCTGCCCTGAAACTCATGCACTGAAAGACATGCCCTGAAACTCTTGCACTGGAACTCTTGCACTGAAACACCTGCCCTGAATCTCCTGCCCTGAATCTCCTGCCCTGAAATTGCTGCCCTGAATCTCAAGCCCTGAAACCACAGACCTGAAACCCATGCCCTGAAACTCATGTCCTGAAACCCATGCCCTGAAACTCATGTCCTGAATCTCATGCCCTGAAACTCATGCCCTGAATCTCATGCCGTGAAACTCCTGCCCTCAAACTCATGCACTGAAACTCATGCCCTGAATCTCCTGTCCTGATACTCATGCCCTGAATCTCATGCCCTGAATCTCATGCCCTGAAATTCATGCACTGAAACTCATCCCCTGAATGTCATGCTCTGAAACTCATGCCCTGAATCTCATGCCTTCAAATTCTTCTCCTGAATCACATGCCCTGAAACTCATGCCCTGAATCTCATGCCCTCAAACTCTTGCACTGAAACACCTACCCTAAAACTCATGCCCTGAATCTCATGCCGTGAAACTCATGCACTGAAACTCCTGCCCTGAAACTCATGTCCAAAAAGCCCTGAAACTCTTGCACTGAAACACCTATCCTAAAACTCATGCCCTGAATCTCATGCCGTGAAACTCATGCACTGAAACTCCTGCCCTGAAACTGATGCCCTGAATCTCATGCACTGAAACTCATGCCTGAACCTCATGCCCTGAAACTCAAGCCCTGAATCTCATGCCTTAAAACCCCTGCCCTGAATCATCTGCCCAGAAACTCATTATCTGAATCACATGCCCTGAAACTCATGCCCTGAATCCCATGCCGTGAAACGCCTGCCCTCAAACTCATGCACTGAAACTCATGCCCTGAATCTCCTGTCCTGAAACTCATGCCCTGAATCTCATGCCCTGAAATTCATGCACTGAAACTCATCCCCTGAATATTATGCTCTGAAATTCAAGCCCTGATTCTCCCGGCCTGAAACTCATGCCCTGAATCTCATAGCCTTAAACTCCTGCCCTGAATCTCCTGCCCTGAAACTCATGCCCTGAATCTCATGCCCTGAAACTGCTGCTCTGAAACTGTTGCGCTGAATCTCAAGCCCGGAAACCACAGACCTGAAATTCATGCCCTGAAACTCATGTACTGAATCTCATGCCCTGAAACTCATATCCTGAATCTCATGCCCTGAAACTCCTGCCCTCAAACTCATGCACTGAAACTCATGCCCGGAATCTCATGCCTTCAAACTCCTGTCCTGAATCACATGCCCTGAAGCTCATGCCCTGAATCTCATGCCCTGAAACTCTTGCACTGAAACACATACCCTAAAATTCATGCCCTGAAACTCTTGCACTGAAACCCCTACCCTAAAACTCATGCCCTGAATCTCATGCCGTGAAACTCATGCACTGAAACTCCTGCCCTGAAACTGATGCCCTGAATATCATGCACTGAAACTCATGCCCTGAACCTCATGCCCTGAAACTCAAGCCCTGAATCTCATGCACTGAAACTCATGCCCTAAATCTCATACCCTGAAACTCCTGCCCTGAAACTCATGCCCTGAATCACATGCCCTAAAACTCCTGCCCTGAATCATCTGCCCAGAAACTCATTATCTGAATCACATGCCCTGAAATTCCTGCCCTGAATCTCATGCCCTGAAACTCATGCCCTGAATCTCATGCCTTGAAACTCCTGCCCTCAAACTCATGCACTGAAACTCATGCCCTGAATCTCATGCCTTCAAATTCCTGTCCTGAATCACATGCCCTGAAACTCATACCCTGAACTTCATGCCCTGAAACTCAAGCCCTGAATCTCATGCACTGAAACTCATGCCCTAAATCTCATACCCTGAAACTGCTGCCCTGAAACTCATGCACTGAAACTAATGCCATGAATCTAATATCATGACACTCACGCCTGAATTTCATGCCCTGACTCTTGCCCTGAAACTCATGTCCTGAAACTCATGCCCTGAATCTCATGCCCTGAAACTTCTGCCCTGAATCTCATGCATTGAATCTCATGCGCTAAATCTCATAACCTAAAACGCAAGCCGTGAATCTCCTGCCCTGAAATTCATGCCCTGAATCTCATGCCCTGAAACTTCTGCCCTGAATCTCATGCATTGAATCTCATGCGCTAAATCTCATGACCTTCAACTCAAGCCGTGAATCTCCTGCCCTGAAACTCATGCCCTGAATCTCAAGCTCTGAAACTCCTGCCCTGAAACTCATGCACTGAAAGACATGCCCTGAAACTCTTGCACTGACACTCTTGCACTGAAACACCTGCCCTGAATCTCCTACCCTGAATCTCCTGCCCTGAAACTGCGGCCCTGAATCTCAAGCCCTGAAATCACAGACCTGAAACCCATGCCCTGAAACTCATGTCCTGAATCTCATGCCCTGAAACTCATGCCCTGAATCTCATGCCGTGAAACTCCTGCCCTCAAACTCATGCACTGAAACTCATGCCCTGAATCTCCTGTCCTGATACTCATGCCCTGAATTTCATGCCCTGAATCTCATGCCCTGAAATTCATGCACTGAAACTCATCCCCTGAATGCCATGCTCTGAAACTCATGCCCTGAATCTCATGCCTTCAAACTCCTGTCCTGAATCACATGCCCTGAAACTCATACCCTGAATCTCATGCCCTGAAACTCTTGCACTGAAACACCTACCCTAAAACTGATGCAATGAATCTCATGCCATGAAACTCATGCCCTGAAACTCCCGCACTTAAACTAATGCCATGAATCTCATATCCTGACACTCACGCCCTGAATTACATGCCCTGAAACTCCTGCCCTGAAACTCATGTCCTGAAACTCATGCCCTGAATCTCATGCCCTGAAACTTCTGCCCTGAAACTCATGCTCTGAATCTCATGCGCTAAATCTCATGACCTTAAACTCAAGCCGTGAATCTCATACCATGAAACTCCTGCCCTGAAACTCATGCACTGAAACTCATGCCCTGAATCACATGCCCTAAAATTGCTGCCCTGAATCATCTGCCCAGAAACTCATTATCTGAATCACATGCCCTGAAATTCCTGCCCTGAATCTCATGCCCTGAAACTCATGCCCTGAATCTCATGCCTTGAAACTCCTGCCCTCAAACTCATGCACTGAAACTCATGCACTGAAACTCATGCCCTGAATCTCATGCCTTGAAACTCCTGCCCTGAATCTCATGCCCTGAAACTCATGCCCTGAATCTCATGCCCTGAAACTCCCGCACTTAAACTAATGCCATGAATCTCATATCCTGACACTCACGCCCTGAATTACATGTCCTGAAACTCATGCCCTGAATCTCATGCCCTGAAACTTCTGCTCTGAAACTCATGCAATGAATCTCATGCGCTAAATCTCATGACCTTAAACTCAAGCCGTGAATCTCCTGCCCTGAAAGTCATGCCCTGAATCTCATGCCCTGAAACTTCTGCCCTGAAACTCATGCATTGAATCTCATGCGCTAAATCTCATGACCTTAAATTCAAGCCGTGAATCTCCTGCCCTGAAACTCATGCCCTAAATTTCAAGCTCTGAAACTCCTGCCCTGAAACTCATGCACTGAAAGACATGCCCTGAAACTCTTGCATTGAAACTCTTGCACTGAAACACCTGCCCTGAATCTCCTGCCCTGAAACTGCTGCCCTGAAACCACAGACCTGAAACCCATGCCCTGAAACTCATGTCCTGAATCTCATGCCCTGAAACTCATGCCCTGAATCTCATGCCGTGAAACTCCTGCCCTCAAACTCATGCACTGAAACTCAAGCCCTGAATCTCCTGTCCTGATACTCATGCCCTGAATCTCATGCCCTGAATCTCATGCTCTGAAATTCATGCACTGAAACTCATCCCCTGAATCTCATGCCCTGAAACTCATGCCCTGAATCTCATGCCTTGAAACTCCTGCCCTCAAACTCATGCACTGAAACTCATGCCCTGAATCTCATGCCTTCAAACTCCTGTCCTGAATCACATGCCCTGAAACTCATACCCTGAACTTCATGCCCTGAAACTCAAGCCCTGAATCTCATGCACTGAAACTCATGCCCTAAATCTCATACCCTGAAACTGCTGCCCTGAAACTCATGCACTGAAACTAATGCCATGAATCTAATATCATGACACTCACGCCCTGAATTTCATGCCCTGACTCTTGCCCTGAAACTCAAGTCCTGAAACTCATGCCCTGAATCTCATGCCCTGAAACTTCTGCCCTGAATCTCATGCATTGAATCTCATGCGCTAAATCTCATGACCTAAAACTCAAGCCGTGAATCTCCTGCCCTGAAATTCATGCCCTGAATCTCATGCCCTGAAACTTCTGCCCTGAATCTCATGCATTGAATCTCATGCGCTAAATCTCATGACCTTCAACTCAAGCCGTGAATCTCCTGCCCTGAAACTCATGCCCTGAATCTCAAGCTCTGAAACTCCTGCCCTGAAACTCATGCACTGAAAGACATGCCCTGAAACTCTTGCACTGACACTCTTGCACTGAAACACCTGCCCTGAATCTCCTACCCTGAATCTCCTGCCCTGAAACTGCGGCCCTGAATCTCAAGCCCTGAAATCACAGACCTGAAACCCATGCCCTGAAACTCATGTCCTGAATCTCATGCCCTGAAACTCATGCCCTGAATCTCATGCCGTGAAACTCCTGCCCTCAAACTCATGCACTGAAACTCATGCCCTGAATCTCCTGTCCTGATACTCATGCCCTGAATTTCATGCCCTGAATCTCATGCCCTGAAATTCATGCACTGAAACTCATTCCCTGAATGCCATGCTCTGAAACTCATGCCCTGAATCTCATGCCTTCAAACTCCTGTCCTGAATCACATGCCCTGAAACTCATACCCTGAATCTCATGCCCTGAAACTCTTGCACTGAAACACCTACCCTAAAACTGATGCAATGAATCTCATGCCATGAAACTCATGCCCTGAAACTCCCGCACTTAAACTAATGCCATGAATCTCATATCCTGACACTCACGCCCTGAATTACATGCCCTGAAACTCCTGCCCTGAAACTCATGTCCTGAAACTCATGCCCTGAATCTCATGCCCTGAAACTTCTGCCCTGAAACTCATGCTCTGAATCTCATGCGCTAAATCTCATGACCTTAAACTCAAGCCGTGAATCTCATACCATGAAACTCCTGCCCTGAAACTCATGCACTGAAACTCATCCCCTAAATGTCATGCTCTGAAACTCATGCCCTGAATCTCATGCCTTCAAACTCCTGTCCTGAATCACATTCCCTGAAACTCATGCCCTGAACCTCATGCCGTGAAACTCAAGCCCTCAAACTCTTGCCCTCAAACTCTTGCACTGAAACACCTGCCCTAAAACACATGCCCTGAATGTCATGCCCTGAAATTCCTGCCCTGAAATTCATGCCCAAAATCTCAAGCCCTGAAACTCTTGCACTGAAACACCTACCCTAAAACTCATGCCCTGAATCTCATGCCGTGAAACTCATGCACTCAAACTCCTGCACTGAAACTGATGCCCTGAATCTCATGCACTGAAACTCATGCCCTGAACCTCATGCCCTGAAACTCAAGCCCTGAATCTCATGCACTGAAACTCATGCCCTGAATCACATGCACCTAAAACTCCTGCCCTGAATCATCTGCCTAGAAACTCATTATCTGAATCACATGCCCTGAAACTCATGCCCTGAATCTCATGCCGTGAAACCCCTGCCCTCAAACTCATGCACTGAAACTCATGCCCTGAATCTGCTGTCCTGAAACTCATGCCCTGAATCTCATGCCCTGAAATTCATGCACTGAAACTCATCCCCTGAATGTTATGCTCTGAAACTCAAGCCCTGATTCTCCTGGCCTGAAACTCATGCCCTGAATCTCATAGCCTTAAACTCCTGCCCTGAATCACCTGCCCTGAAACTCATGTACTGAATCTCATGCCCTGAAACTGCTGCTCTGAAACTGTTGCGCTGAATCTCAAGCCCGGAAACCACAGACCTGAAATTCATGCCCTGAAACTCATGTACTGAATCTCATGCCCTGAAGCTCATATCCTGAATCTCATGCCCTGAAACTCCTGCCCTCAAACTCATGCACTGAAACTCATGCCCGGAATCTCATGCCTTCATACTCCTGTCCTGAATCACATGCCCTGAAACTCATGCCCTGAATCTCATGCCCTGAAACTACTGCACTGAAACTCATGTCCTGAACCTCATGCCCTGCAACTGCTGCCCTGAATATCATGCCATGAATCTCATATCCTCAAACTCATGCCCAGAATTACATGCCCTGAAACTCCTTCACTGAAACTCATGCCCTGAATCTCATGCCCTGAAACTTCTGCCCTGAAACTCATGCATTGAATCTCATGCGCTAAATCTCATGACCTTAAACTCAAGCCGTGAATCTCCTGCCCTGAGACTCATGCCCTGAATCTCAAGCTCTGAAACTCCCGCCCTGAAACTCATGCACTGAAAGACATGCCCTGAAACTCTTGCACAGAAACTCTTGCACTGAAACACCTGCCATGAATCTCCTGCCCTGAATCTCCTGCCCTGAAACTGCTGCCCTGAATCTCAAGCCCTGAAACCACAGACCTGATACCCATGCCCTGAAACTCATGTCCTGAATCTCATGCCCTGAAACGCATGCCCTGAATCTCATGCCGTGAAACTCCTGCCCTCAAACTCATGCACTGAAACTCATGCCCTGAATCTCCTGTCCTGATACTCATGCCCTGAATCTCATGTCCTGAATCTCATGCCCTGAAATTCATGCACTGAAACGCATCCCCTGAATGTCATGCTCTGAAACACATGCCCTGAATCTCATGCCTTCAAACTCCTGTCCTGAATCACATGCCCTGAAACTCATGCCCTGAATCTCATGCCCTGAAACTCTTGCACTGAAACACCTACCCTAAAACTCATGCCCTGAATCTCATGCCGTGAAACTCATGCACTGAAACTCCTGCCCTGAAAATGATGCCCTGAATCTCATGCACTGAAACTCATGCCCTGAACCTCATGCCCTGAAACTCAAGCCCTGAATCTCATGCACTGAAACTCATGCCCTAAATCTCTTACCCTGAAACTCCTGCCCTGAAACTCATGCACTGAAACTCATGCCCTGAATCACATGCCCTAAAACTCCTGCCCTGAATCATCTGCCCAGAAACTCATTATCTGAATCACATGCCCTGAAATTCCTACCCTGAATCTCATGCCCTGAAACTCATGCCCTGAATCTCATGCCTTGAAACTCCTGCCCTCAAACTCATGCACTGAATCTCATGCCCTGAATCTCATGCTCTGAAATTCATGCACTGAATCTCATCCCCTAAATGTCATGCTCTGAAACTCATGCCCTGAATCTCATGCCTTCAATCTCCTGTCCTGAACCTCATGAGCTGAAACTCAAGCCCTGAATCTCATGCACTGAAACTCATGACCTAAATCTCATACCCTGAAACTGCTGCCCTGAAACTCATGCACTGAAACTAATGCCATGAATCTCATATCATGACACTCACGGCCTGAATTACATGCCCTGACTCTTGTCCTGAATTTCATGTCCTGAAACTCATTCCCTGAATCTCATGCCCTGAAACTTCTGCCCTGAAACTCCTGCACTGAATGTCATGCGCTAAATCTCATGACCTAAAACTCAAGCCGTGAATCTCCTGCCCTGAAACTCATGCCCTGAATCTCATGCCCTGAAACTCATGCATTGAATCTCATGCGCTAAATCTCATGACCTTAAACTCAAGCCGTGAATCTCCTGCCCTGAAACTCATGCCCTGAATCTCAAGCTCTGAAACTCCTGCCCTGAAACTCATGCACTGAAAGACATGCCCTGAAACTCTTGCACTGGAACTCTTGCACTGAAACACCTGCCCTGAATCTCCTGCCCTGAATCTCCTGCCCTGAAATTGCTGCCCTGAATCTCAAGCCCTGAAACCACAGACCTGAAACCCATGCCCTGAAACTCATGTCCTGAAACCCATGCCCTGAAACTCATGTCCTGAATCTCATGCCCTGAAACTCATGCCCTGAATCTCATGCCGTGAAACTCCTGCCCTCAAACTCATGCACTGAAACTCATGCCCTGAATCTCCTGTCCTGATACTCATGCCCTGAATCTCATGCCCTGAATCTCATGCCCTGAAATTCATGCACTGAAACTCATCCCCTGAATGTCATGCTCTGAAACTCATGCCCTGAATCTCATGCCTTCAAATTCTTCTCCTGAATCACATGCCCTGAAACTCATGCCCTGAATCTCATGCCCTCAAACTCTTGCACTGAAACACCTACCCTAAAACTCATGCCCTGAATCTCATGCCGTGAAACTCATGCACTGAAACTCCTGCCCTGAAACTCATGTCCAAAAAGCCCTGAAACTCTTGCACTGAAACACCTATCCTAAAACTCATGCCCTGAATCTCATGCCGTGAAACTCATGCACTGAAACTCCTGCCCTGAAACTGATGCCCTGAATCTCATGCACTGAAACTCATGCCTGAACCTCATGCCCTGAAACTCAAGCCCTGAATCTCATGCCTTAAAACCCCTGCCCTGAATCATCTGCCCAGAAACTCATTATCTGAATCACATGCCCTGAAACTCATGCCCTGAATCTCATGCCGTGAAACGCCTGCCCTCAAACTCATGCACTGAAACTCATGCCCTGAATCTCCTGTCCTGAAACTCATGCCCTGAATCTCATGCCCTGAAATTCATGCACTGAAACTCATCCCCTGAATATTATGCTCTGAAATTCAAGCCCTGATTCTCCCGGCCTGAAACTCATGCCCTGAATCTCATAGCCTTAAACTCCTGCCCTGAATCTCCTGCCCTGAAACTCATGCCCTGAATCTCATGCCCTGAAACTGCTGCTCTGAAACTGCTGCGCTGAATCTCAAGCCCGGAAACCACAGACCTGAAATTCATGCCCTGAAACTCATGTACTGAATCTCATGCCCTGAAACTCATATCCTGAATCTCATGCCCTGAAACTCCTGCCCTCAAACTCATGCACTGAAACTCATGCCCGGAATCTCATGCCTTCAAACTCCTGTCCTGAATCACATGCCCTGAAGCTCATGCCCTGAATCTCATGCCCTGAAACTCTTGCACTGAAACACATACCCTAAAATTCATGCCCTGAAACTCTTGCACTGAAACCCCTACCCTAAAACTCATGCCCTGAATCTCATGCCGTGAAACTCATGCACTGAAACTCCTGCCCTGAAACTGATGCCCTGAATATCATGCACTGAAACTCATGCCCTGAACCTCATGCCCTGAAACTCAAGCCCTGAATCTCATGCACTGAAACTCATGCCCTAAATCTCATACCCTGAAACTCCTGCCCTGAAACTCATGCCCTGAATCACATGCCCTAAAACTCCTGCCCTGAATCATCTGCCCAGAAACTCATTATCTGAATCACATGCCCTGAAATTCCTGCCCTGAATCTCATGCCCTGAAACTCATGCCCTGAATCTCATGCCTTGAAACTCCTGCCCTCAAACTCATGCACTGAAACTCATGCCCTGAATCTCATGCCTTCAAACTCCTGTCCTGAATCACATGCCCTGAAACTCATACCCTGAACTTCATGCCCTGAAACTCAAGCCCTGAATCTCATGCACTGAAACTCATGCCCTAAATCTCATACCCTGAAACTGCTGCCCTGAAACTCATGCACTGAAACTAATGCCATGAATCTAATATCATGACACTCACGCCCTGAATTTCATGCCCTGACTCTTGCCCTGAAACTCATGTCCTGAAACTCATGCCCTGAATCTCATGCCCTGAAACTTCTGCCCTGAATCTCATGCATTGAATCTCATGCGCTAAATCTCATGACCTAAAACGCAAGCCGTGAATCTCCTGCCCTGAAATTCATGCCCTGAATCTCATGCCCTGAAACTTCTGCCCTGAATCTCATGCATTGAATCTCATGCGCTAAATCTCATGACCTTCAACTCAAGCCGTGAATCTCCTGCCCTGAAACTCATGCCCTGAATCTCAAGCTCTGAAACTCCTGCCCTGAAACTCATGCACTGAAAGACATGCCCTGAAACTCTTGCACTGACACTCTTGCACTGAAACACCTGCCCTGAATCTCCTACCCTGAATCTCCTGCCCTGAAACTGCGGCCCTGAATCTCAAGCCCTGAAATCACAGACCTGAAACCCATGCCCTGAAACTCATGTCCTGAATCTCATGCCCTGAAACTCATGCCCTGAATCTCATGCCGTGAAACTCCTGCCCTCAAACTCATGCACTGAAACTCATGCCCTGAATCTCCTGTCCTGATACTCATGCCCTGAATTTCATGCCCTGAATCTCATGCCCTGAAATTCATGCACTGAAACTCATCCCCTGAATGCCATGCTCTGAAACTCATGCCCTGAATCTCATGCCTTCAAACTCCTGTCCTGAATCACATGCCCTGAAACTCATACCCTGAATCTCATGCCCTGAAACTCTTGCACTGAAACACCTACCCTAAAACTGATGCAATGAATCTCATGCCATGAAACTCATGCCCTGAAACTCCCGCACTTAAACTAATGCCATGAATCTCATATCCTGACACTCACGCCCTGAATTACATGCCCTGAAACTCCTGCCCTGAAACTCATGTCCTGAAACTCATGCCCTGAATCTCATGCCCTGAAACTTCTGCCCTGAAACTCATGCTCTGAATCTCATGCGCTAAATCTCATGACCTTAAACTCAAGCCGTGAATCTCATACCATGAAACTCCTGCCCTGAAACTCATGCACTGAAACTCATGCCCTGAATCACATGCCCTAAAATTGCTGCCCTGAATCATCTGCCCAGAAACTCATTATCTGAATCACATGCCCTGAAATTCCTGCCCTGAATCTCATGCCCTGAAACTCATGCCCTGAATCTCATGCCTTGAAACTCCTGCCCTCAAACTCATGCACTGAAACTCATGCACTGAAACTCATGCCCTGAATCTCATGCCTTGAAACTCCTGCCCTGAATCTCATGCCCTGAAACTCATGCCCTGAATCTCATGCCCTGAAACTCCCGCACTTAAACTAATGCCATGAATCTCATATCCTGACACTCACGCCCTGAATTACATGTCCTGAAACTCATGCCCTGAATCTCATGCCCTGAAACTTCTGCTCTGAAACTCATGCAATGAATCTCATGCGCTAAATCTCATGACCTTAAACTCAAGCCGTGAATCTCCTGCCCTGAATGTCATGCCCTGAATCTCATGCCCTGAAACTTCTGCCCTGAAACTCATGCATTGAATCTCATGCGCTAAATCTCATGACCTTAAATTCAAGCCGTGAATCTCCTGCCCTGAAACTCATGCCCTAAATTTCAAGCTCTGAAACTCCTGCCCTGAAACTCATGCACTGAAAGACATGCCCTGAAACTCTTGCATTGAAACTCTTGCACTGAAACACCTGCCCTGAATCTCCTGCCCTGAAACTGCTGCCCTGAAACCACAGACCTGAAACCCATGCCCTGAAACTCATGTCCTGAATCTCATGCCCTGAAACTCATGCCCTGAATCTCATGCCGTGAAACTCCTGCCCTCAAACTCATGCACTGAAACTCAAGCCCTGAATCTCCTGTCCTGATACTCATGCCCTGAATCTCATGCCCTGAATCTCATGCTCTGAAATTCATGCACTGAAACTCATCCCCTAAATGTCATGCTCTGAAACTCATGCCCTAAATCTCATACCCTGAAACTGCTGCCCTGAAACTCATGCACTGAAACTCATGCCCTGAATCGCATGCCCTAAAACTCCTGCCCTGAATCATCTGCGCAGAAACTCATTATCTGAATCACATGACCTGAAACTCATGCCCTGAATCTCATGCCTTGAAACTCCTGCCCTCAAACTCATGCAGTCAAACTCCTGTCCTGAATCACATGCCCAGAAACTCATGCCCTGAATCTCATGCCCTGAAACTACTGCACTGAAACTCATGTCCTGAACCTCATGCACTGAAACTGCTGCCCTGAATATCATGCCAAGAATCTCATATTCTCAAACTCATGACCTGAATTACATGCCCTGAAACTACTTCACTCAAGCTCATGCCCTGAAACTCATGCCCTGAATCTCATGCCCTGAAACTTCTGCCCTGAAACTCATGCACTGAATCTCATGCGCTAAATCTCATGACCTTAAACTCAAGCCGTGAATCTCCTGCCCTGAAACTGATGCCCTGAATCTCATGCCCTGAAATTTCTGCCCTGAAACTCATGCATTGATTCTCATGCGCTAAATCTCATGACCTTAAACTCAAGCCCTGAATCTCCTGCCCTGAATCTCCTGCCCTGAAACTGCTGCCCTGAAACCACAGACCTGAAACCCATGCCCTGAAACTCATGTCCTGAATCTCATGCCCTGAAACTTATGCCCTGAACCTCATGCCCTGAAACTCAAGCCCTGAATCTCATGCACTGAAACTCCTGCCCTGAATCATCTGCGCAGAAACTCATTATCTGAATCACATGCCCTGAAACTCATGCCCTGAATCTCATTCCTTGAAACTCCTGCCCTCAAACTCATGCAGTCAAACTCATGCACTGAAACTCATGCCCGGAATCTCATGCCTTCAAACTCCTGTCCTGAATCACATGCCCAGAAACTCATGTCCTGAATCTCATGCCCTGAAACTGCTGCCCTGAATATCATGCCAAGAATCTCATATCCTCAAACTCATGTCCTGAATTACATGTCCTGAAACTACTTCACTCAAACTCATGCCCTGAAACTCATGCCCTGAATCTCATGCCCTGAAACTTCTGCCCTGAAACTCATGCACTGAATCTCATGCGCTAAATCTCATGACCTTAAACTCAAGCCGTGAATCTCCTGCCCTGATACTGATGCCCTGAATCTCATGCCCTGAAACTTCTGCCCTGAAACTCATGCATTGATTCTCATGCGCTATATCTCATGACCTTAAATCAAGCCGTGAATCTCCTGCCCTGAAACTCATGCCCTGAATCTCAAGCTCTGAAACTCCTGCCCTGAAACTCATGCACTGAAAGACATCCCCTGAAACTCTTGCACTGAAACTCTTGCTCTGAAATACCTGCCCTGAATCTCCTGCCCTGAATCTCCTGTCCTGAAACTGCTGCGCTGAATCTCAAGCCCTGAAACCACAGACCTGAAACCCATGCCCTGAAACTCATGTGGTGAATCTCATGCCCTGAAACTCATGTCCTGAATTTCATGCCCTGAAACACCTGCCCTAAAACACATGCCCTGAATGTCATGCCCTGAAATTCCTGCCCTGAAACTCATGCCCTGAATCTCATGCCCTGAAACTCTTGCACTGAAACACCTACCCTAAAACTCATGCCCTGAATCTCATGCCGTGAAACTCATGCACTGAAACTCCTGCCCTGAAACTGATGCCCTAAATCTCATGCACTGAAACTCATGCCCTGAACCTCATGCCCTGAAACTCAAGCCCTGAATCTCATGCACTGAAACTCATGCCCTAAATCTCATACCCTGAAACTCCTGCCCTGAATCTCATGCACTGAAACTCATGCCCTTAATCACATGCCCTAAAACTCCTGCCCTGAATCATCTGCCCAGAAACTCATTATCTGAAACACATGCCCTGAAATTCCTGCCCTGAATCTCATGCCCTGAAACTCATGCCCTGAATCTCATGCCTTGAAACTCCTGCCCTCAAACTCATGCACTGAATCTCATGCCCTGAATCTCATGCCTTGAAACTCCTGTCCTGAATCTCATGCCCTGAAACTCATGCCCTGAATCTCATGCCCTGAAACTCATGCCCTGAATCTCATGCACTGAAACTCCCGCACTCAAACTAATGCCATGAATCTCATATCCTGACACTCACGGCCTGAATTACATGCCCAGAAACTACTGCCCTGAAACTCATGTACTGAAACTCATGCACTGAATCTCATGCCCTGAACCTCATGCCCTGATTCTCCTGC
The DNA here is from genome assembly GCF_030028105.1 of Mobula birostris. NCBI lineage: Eukaryota > Metazoa > Chordata > Chondrichthyes > Myliobatiformes > Myliobatidae > Mobula > Mobula birostris. Next base: position 84,840 of record NW_027278330.1, read on the forward strand.
CGTGAAACTCATGCCCTGAATCTCATGCCCTGAAACTTCGGCCCTGAAACTCATGCACTGAATCTCATGCGCTAAATCTCATGACCTTAAACTCAAGCCGTGAATCTCCTGCCCTGAAACTCTTGCACTGAATCTCATGCCCTGAAACTTCTGCCCTGAAACTCATGCATTGAATCTCAGGCGCTAAATCTCATGACCTTAAACTCAAGCGGTGAATCTCCTGCCCTGAAACTCATGCCCTGAATCTCAAGCTCTGAAACTCCTGCCCTGAAACTCATGCACTGAAAGACATGCCCTGAAACTCTTGCACTGAAACACCTTCCCTGAATCTCCTGCCCTGAATCTCCTGCCCTGAAACTGCTGCCCTGAATCTCAAGCCCTGAAACCACAGACCTGAAACCCATGCCCTGAAACTCATGCCGTGAATCTCATGCCCTGAAACTTATGTCCTGAATCTCATGCCCTGAAACTGATGTACTGAATCTCATGCCCTGAAACTCCTGCCCTCAAACTCATGCACTGAAACTCTTGCACTGAAACACCTGCCCTAAAACACATGCCCTGAATGTCATGCCCTGAAATTCCTGCCCTGAAACTCATGCCCTGAATCTCATGCCCTGAATCTCATGCCGTGAAACTCATGCACTGAAACTCCTGCCCTGAAACTGATGCCCTAAATCTCATCCACTGAAACTCATGCCCTGAACCTCATGCCCTGAAACTCAAGTCCTGAATCTCATGCACTGAAACTCACACCCTAAATCTCATACCCTGAAACTCCTGTCCTGAAACTCATGCACTGAAACTCATGCCCTGAATCACATGCCCTAAAACTCCTGCCCTGAATCATCTGCCCAGAAACTCATTATCTGAATCACATGCCCTGAAATTCCTGCCCTGAATCTCATGCCCTGAAACTCATGCCCTGAATCGTATGCCTTGAAACTCCTGCCCTCAAACTCATGCACTGAAACTCATGCCCTGAATCTCCTGTCCTGATACTCATGCCCTGAATCTCATGCCCTGAATCTCATGCTCTAAAATTCATGCACTGAAACTCATCCCCTAAATGTCATGCTCTGAAACTCATGCCCTGAATCTCATGCCTTCAAACTCCTGTACTGAATCACATGCCCTGAAACTCATGCCCTGAACCTCATGCCCTGAAACTCAAACCCTGAATCTCATGCACTGAAACTCATGCCCTGAATCACATGCCCTAAAACTCCTGCCCTGAATCATCTGCCTAGAAACTCATTATCTGAATCACATGCCCTGAAACTCATGCCCTGAATCTCATGCCGTGAACCCCCTGCCCTCAAACTCATGCACTGAAACTCATGCCCTGAATCTCCTGTCCTGAAACTCATGCCCTGAATCTCATGCCCTGAAATTCATGCACTGAAACTCATCCCCTGAATGTTATGCTCTGAAACTCAAGCCCTGATTCTCCTGGCCTGAAACTCATGCCCTGAATCTCATAGCCTTAAACTCCTGCCCTGAATCACCTGCCCTGAAACTCATGCCCTGAATCTCATGCCCTGAAACTGCTGCTCTGAAACTGCTGCGCTGAATCTCAAGCCCGGAAACCACAGACCTGAAATTCATGCCCTGAAACTCATGTACTGAATCTCATGCCCTGAAGCTCATATCCTGAATCTCATGCCCTGAAACTCCTGCCCTCAAACTCATGCACTGAAACTCATGCCCGGAATCTCATGCCTTCATACTCCTGTCCTGAATCACATGCCCTGAAACTCATGCCCTGAATCTCATGCCCTGAAACTACTGCACTGAAACTCATGTCCTGAACCTCATGCCCTGCAACTGCTGCCCTGAATATCATGCCATGAATCTCATATCCTCAAACTCATGCCCTGAATTACATGCCCTGAAACTCCTTCACTGAAACTCATGCCCTGAATCTCATACCCTGAAACTTCTGCCCTGAAGCTCATGCACTGAATCTCATGCGCTAAATCTCATGACCTTAAACTCAAGCCGTGAATCTCCTGCCCTGAAACTCATGCCCTGAATCTCATGCCCTGAAACTTCTGCCCTGAAACTCATGCATTGAATCTCATGCGCTAAATCTCATGACCTTAAACTCAAGCCGTGAATCTCCTGCCCTGAAACTCATGCCCTGAATCTCAAGCTCTGAAACTCCTGCCCTGAAACTCATGCACTGAAAGACATGCCCTGAAACTCTTGCACTGAAACTCTTGCACAGAAACACCTGCCCTGAATCTGTTGCCCTGAATCTCCTGCCCTGAAACTGCTGCCCTGATTCTCAAGCCCTGAAACCACGGACCTGAAACCCATTCCCTGAAACTCATGTCCTGAATCACATGCCCTGAATCTCATGCCGTGAAACTCCCGCCCTCAAACTCATGCACTGAAACTCATGCCCTGAATCTCCTGTCCTGATACTCATGCCCTGAATCTCATGCCCTGAATCTCATGCCTTCAAATTCTTCTCCTGAATCACATGCCCTGAAACTCATGCCCAAAATCTCAAGCCCTGAAACTCTTGCACTGAAACTCCTCCCTAAAACTCATGCACTGATACTCATCCCATGAATGTTATGCTCTGAAACTCATGCCCTGATTCTCCTGGCCTGAAACTCATGGCCTGAATCTCATAGCCTTAAACTCCTGCCCTGAATCACCTGCCCTGAAACACATGCCCTGAATCTCATGCCCTGAAACTGCTGCGCTGAATATCAAGCTCGGAAACCACAGACCTGAAATTCATGCCCTGAAACTCATGTACTGAATCTCATGCCCTGAAACTCATATCCTGAATCTCATACCCTGAAACTCCTGCCCTCAAACTTATGCACTGAAACTCATGCCCGGAATCTCATGACTTCAAACTCCTGTCCTGAATCACATGCCCTGAATCTCATGCCCTGAATCTCATGCCCTGAAACTACTGCACTGAAACTCATGTCCTGAACCTCATGCCCTGCAACTGCTGCCCTGAATATCATGCCATGAATCTCATATCCTCAAACTCATGCCCTGAATTACATGCCCTGAAACACCTTCACTGAAACTCATGCCCTGAATCTCATACCCTGAAACTTCTGCCCTGAAGCTCATGCACTGAATCTCATGCGCTAAATCTCATGACCTTAAACTCAAGCCGTGAATCTCCTGCCCTGAAACTCATGCCCTGAATCTCATGCCCTGAAACTTCTGCCCTGAAACTCATGCATTGAATCTCATGCGCTAAATCTCATGACCTTAAACTCAAGCCGTGAATCTCCTGCCCTGAAACTCATGCCCTGAATCTCAAGCTCTGAAACACCTGCCCTGAAACTCATGCACTGAAGGACATGCCCTGAAACTCTTGCACTGAAACTCTTGCACTGAAACACCTGCCCTGAATCTCCTGCCCTGAATCTCCTGCCCTGAAATTGCTGCCCTGAATCTCAAGCCCTGAAACCACGGACCTGAAACCCATGCCCTGATACTCATGTCCTGAAACCCATGCCCTGAAACTCATGTCCTGAATCTCATGCCCTGAAACTCATGACCTAAATCTCATACCCTGAAACTGCTGCCCTGAAACTCATGCACTGAAACTAATGCCATGAATCTCATATCATGACACTCACGGCCTGAATTACATGCCCTGACTCTTGTCCTGAATTTCATGTCCTGAAACTCATTCCCTGAATCTCATGCCCTGAAACTTCTGCCCTGAAACTCCTGCACTGAATGTCATGCGCTAAATCTCATGACCTAAAACTCAAGCCGTGAATCTCCTGCCCTGAAACTCATGCCCTGAATCTCATGCCCTGAAACTCATGCATTGAATCTCATGCGCTAAATCTCATGACCTTAAACTCAAGCCGTGAATCTCCTGCCCTGAAACTCATGCCCTGAATCTCAAGCTCTGAAACTCCTGCCCTGAAACTCATGCACTGAAAGACATGCCCTGAAACTCTTGCACTGGAACTCTTGCACTGAAACACCTGCCCTGAATCTCCTGCCCTGAATCTCCTGCCCTGAAATTGCTGCCCTGAATCTCAAGCCCTGAAACCACAGACCTGAAACCCATGCCCTGAAACTCATGTCCTGAAACCCATGCCCTGAAACTCATGTCCTGAATCTCATGCCCTGAAACTCATGCCCTGAATCTCATGCCGTGAAACTCCTGCCCTCAAACTCATGCACTGAAACTCATGCCCTGAATCTCCTGTCCTGATACTCATGCCCTGAATCTCATGCCCTGAATCTCATGCCCTGAAATTCATGCACTGAAACTCATCCCCTGAATGTCATGCTCTGAAACTCATGCCCTGAATCTCATGCCTTCAAATTCTTCTCCTGAATCACATGCCCTGAAACTCATGCCCTGAATCTCATGCCCTCAAACTCTTGCACTGAAACACCTACCCTAAAACTCATGCCCTGAATCTCATGCCGTGAAACTCATGCACTGAAACTCCTGCCCTGAAACTCATGTCCAAAAAGCCCTGAAACTCTTGCACTGAAACACCTATCCTAAAACTCATGCCCTGAATCTCATGCCGTGAAACTCATGCACTGAAACTCCTGCCCTGAAACTGATGCCCTGAATCTCATGCACTGAAACTCATGCCTGAACCTCATGCCCTGAAACTCAAGCCCTGAATCTCATGCCTTAAAACCCCTGCCCTGAATCATCTGCCCAGAAACTCATTATCTGAATCACATGCCCTGAAACTCATGCCCTGAATCTCATGCCGTGAAACGCCTGCCCTCAAACTCATGCACTGAAACTCATGCCCTGAATCTCCTGTCCTGAAACTCATGCCCTGAATCTCATGCCCTGAAATTCATGCACTGAAACTCATCCCCTGAATATTATGCTCTGAAATTCAAGCCCTGATTCTCCCGGCCGGAAACTCATGCCCTGAATCTCATAGCCTTAAACTCCTGCCCTGAATCTCCTGCCCTGAAACTCATGCCCTGAATCTCATGCCCTGAAACTGCTGCTCTGAAACTGCTGCGCTGAATCTCAAGCCCGGAAACCACAGACCTGAAATTCATGCCCTGAAACTCATGTACTGAATCTCATGCCCTGAAACTCATATCCTGAATCTCATGCCCTGAAACTCCTGCCCTCAAACTCATGCACTGAAACTCATGCCCGGAATCTCATGCCTTCAAACTCCTGTCCTGAATCACATGCCCTGAAGCTCATGCCCTGAATCTCATGCCCTGAAACTCTTGCACTGAAACACATACCCTAAAATTCATGCCCTGAAACTCTTGCACTGAAACCCCTACCCTAAAACTCATGCCCTGAATCTCATGCCGTGAAACTCATGCACTGAAACTCCTGCCCTGAAACTGATGCCCTGAATATCATGCACTGAAACTCATGCCCTGAACCTCATGCCCTGAAACTCAAGCCCTGAATCTCATGCACTGAAACTCATGCCCTAAATCTCATACCCTGAAACTCCTGCCCTGAAACTCATGCCCTGAATCACATGCCCTAAAACTCCTGCCCTGAATCATCTGCCCAGAAACTCATTATCTGAATCACATGCCCTGAAATTCCTGCCCTGAATCTCATGCCCTGAAACTCATGCCCTGAATCTCATGCCTTGAAACTCCTGCCCTCAAACTCATGCACTGAAACTCATGCCCTGAATCTCATGCCTTCAAACTCCTGTCCTGAATCACATGCCCTGAAACTCATACCCTGAACTCCATGCCCTGAAACTCAAGCCCTGAATCTCATGCACTGAAACTCATGCCCTAAATCTCATACCCTGAAACTGCTGCCCTGAAACTCATGCACTGAAACTAATGCCATGAATCTAATATCATGACACTCACGCCCTGAATTTCATGCCCTGACTCTTGCCCTGAAACTCATGTCCTGAAACTCATGCCCTGAATCTCATGCCCTGAAACTTCTGCCCTGAATCTCATGCATTGAATCTCATGCGCTAAATCTCATGACCTAAAACGCAAGCCGTGAATCTCCTGCCCTGAAATTCATGCCCTGAATCTCATGCCCTGAAACTTCTGCCCTGAATCTCATGCATTGAATCTCATGCGCTAAATCTCATGACCTTCAACTCAAGCCGTGAATCTCCTGCCCTGAAACTCATGCCCTGAATCTCAAGCTCTGAAACTCCTGCCCTGAAACTCATGCACTGAAAGACATGCCCTGAAACTCTTGCACTGACACTCTTGCACTGAAACACCTGCCCTGAATCTCCTACCCTGAATCTCCTGCCCTGAAACTGCGGCCCTGAATCTCAAGCCCTGAAATCACAGACCTGAAACCCATGCCCTGAAACTCATGTCCTGAATCTCATGCCCTGAAACTCATGCCCTGAATCTCATGCCGTGAAACTCCTGCCCTCAAACTCATGCACTGAAACTCATGCCCTGAATCTCCTGTCCTGATACTCATGCCCTGAATTTCATGCCCTGAATCTCATGCCCTGAAATTCATGCACTGAAACTCATCCCCTGAATGCCATGCTCTGAAACTCATGCCCTGAATCTCATGCCTTCAAACTCCTGTCCTGAATCACATGCCCTGAAACTCATACCCTGAATCTCATGCCCTGAAACTCTTGCACTGAAACACCTACCCTAAAACTGATGCAATGAATCTCATGCCATGAAACTCATGCCCTGAAACTCCCGCACTTAAACTAATGCCATGAATCTCATATCCTGACACTCACGCCCTGAATTACATGCCCTGAAACTCCTGCCCTGAAACTCATGTCCTGAAACTCATGCCCTGAATCTCATGCCCTGAAACTTCTGCCCTGAAACTCATGCTCTGAATCTCATGCGCTAAATCTCATGACCTTAAACTCAAGCCGTGAATCTCATACCATGAAACTCCTGCCCTGAAACTCATGCACTGAAACTCATGCCCTGAATCACATGCCCTAAAATTGCTGCCCTGAATCATCTGCCCAGAAACTCATTATCTGAATCACATGCCCTGAAATTCCTGCCCTGAATCTCATGCCCTGAAACTCATGCCCTGAATCTCATGCCTTGAAACTCCTGCCCTCAAACTCATGCACTGAAACTCATGCACTGAAACTCATGCCCTGAATCTCATGCCTTGAAACTCCTGCCCTGAATCTCATGCCCTGAAACTCATGCCCTGAATCTCATGCCCTGAAACTCCCGCACTTAAACTAATGCCATGAATCTCATATCCTGACACTCACGCCCTGAATTACATGTCCTGAAACTCATGCCCTGAATCTCATGCCCTGAAACTTCTGCTCTGAAACTCATGCAATGAATCTCATGCGCTAAATCTCATGACCTTAAACTCAAGCCGTGAATCTCCTGCCCTGAAAGTCATGCCCTGAATCTCATGCCCTGAAACTTCTGCCCTGAAACTCATGCATTGAATCTCATGCGCTAAATCTCATGACCTTAAATTCAAGCCGTGAATCTCCTGCCCTGAAACTCATGCCCTAAATTTCAAGCTCTGAAACTCCTGCCCTGAAACTCATGCACTGAAAGACATGCCCTGAAACTCTTGCATTGAAACTCTTGCACTGAAACACCTGCCCTGAATCTCCTGCCCTGAAACTGCTGCCCTGAAACCACAGACCTGAAACCCATGCCCTGAAACTCATGTCCTGAATCTCATGCCCTGAAACTCATGCCCTGAATCTCATGCCGTGAAACTCCTGCCCTCAAACTCATGCACTGAAACTCAAGCCCTGAATCTCCTGTCCTGATACTCATGCCCTGAATCTCATGCCCTGAATCTCATGCTCTGAAATTCATGCACTGAAACTCATCCCCTAAATGTCATGCTCTGAAACTCATGCCCTAAATCTCATACCCTGAAACTGCTGCCCTGAAACTCATGCACTGAAACTCATGCCCTGAATCGCATGCCCTAAAACTCCTGCCCTGAATCATCTGCGCAGAAACTCATTATCTGAATCACATGACCTGAAACTCATGCCCTGAATCTCATGCCTTGAAACTCCTGCCCTCAAACTCATGCAGTCAAACTCCTGTCCTGAATCACATGCCCAGAAACTCATGCCCTGAATCTCATGCCCTGAAACTACTGCACTGAAACTCATGTCCTGAACCTCATGCACTGAAACTGCTGCCCTGAATATCATGCCAAGAATCTCATATTCTCAAACTCATGACCTGAATTACATGCCCTGAAACTACTTCACTCAAGCTCATGCCCTGAAACTCATGCCCTGAATCTCATGCCCTGAAACTTTTGCCCTGAAACTCATGCACTGAATCTCATGCGCTAAATCTCATGACCTTAAACTCAAGCCGTGAATCTCCTGCCCTGAAACTGATGCCCTGAATCTCATGCCCTGAAATTTCTGCCCTGAAACTCATGCATTGATTCTCATGCGCTAAATCTCATGACCTTAAACTCAAGCCCTGAATCTCCTGCCCTGAATCTCCTGCCCTGAAACTGCTGCCCTGAAACCACAGACCTGAAACCCATGCCCTGAAACTCATGTCCTGAATCTCATGCCCTGAAACTTATGCCCTGAACCTCATGCCCTGAAACTCAAGCCCTGAATCTCATGCACTGAAACTCCTGCCCTGAATCATCTGCGCAGAAACTCATTATCTGAATCACATGCCCTGAAACTCATGCCCTGAATCTCATGCCTTGAAACTCCTGCCCTCAAACTCATGCAGTCAAACTCATGCACTGAAACTCATGCCCGGAATCTCATGCCTTCAAACTCCTGTCCTGAATCACATGCCCAGAAACTCATGTCCTGAATCTCATGCCCTGAAACTGCTGCCCTGAATATCATGCCAAGAATCTCATATCCTCAAACTCATGTCCTGAATTACATGTCCTGAAACTACTTCACTCAAACTCATGCCCTGAAACTCATGCCCTGAATCTCATGCCCTGAAACTTCTGCCCTGAAACTCATGCACTGAATCTCATGCGCTAAATCTCATGACCTTAAACTCAAGCCGTGAATCTCCTGCCCTGATACTGATGCCCTGAATCTCATGCCCTGAAACTTCTGCCCTGAAACTCATGCATTGATTCTCATGCGCTATATCTCATGACCTTAAATCAAGCCGTGAATCTCCTGCCCTGAAACTCATGCCCTGAATCTCAAGCTCTGAAACTCCTGCCCTGAAACTCATGCACTGAAAGACATCCCCTGAAACTCTTGCACTGAAACTCTTGCTCTGAAACACCTGCCCTGAATCTCCTGCCCTGAATCTCCTGTCCTGAAACTGCTGCGCTGAATCTCAAGCCCTGAAACCACAGACCTGAAACCCATGCCCTGAAACTCATGTGGTGAATCTCATGCCCTGAAACTCATGTCCTGAATCTCATGCCCTGAAACACCTGCCCTAAAACACATGCCCTGAATGTCATGCCCTGAAATTCCTGCCCTGAAACTCATGCCCTGAATCTCATGCCCTGAAACTCTTGCACTGAAACACCTACCCTAAAACTCATGCCCTGAATCTCATGCCGTGAAACTCATGCACTGAAACTCCTGCCCTGAAACTGATGCCCTAAATCTCATGCACTGAAACTCATGCCCTGAACCTCATGCCCTGAAACTCAAGCCCTGAATCTCATGCACTGAAACTCATGCCCTAAATCTCATACCCTGAAACTCCTGCCCTGAATCTCATGCACTGAAACTCATGCCCTTAATCACATGCCCTAAAACTCCTGCCCTGAATCATCTGCCCAGAAACTCATTATCTGAAACACATGCCCTGAAATTCCTGCCCTGAATCTCATGCCCTGAAACTCATGCCCTGAATCTCATGCCTTGAAACTCCTGCCCTCAAACTCATGCACTGAATCTCATGCCCTGAATCTCATGCCTTGAAACTCCTGTCCTGAATCTCATGCCCTGAAACTCATGCCCTGAATCTCATGCCCTGAAACTCATGCCCTGAATCTCATGCACTGAAACTCCCGCACTCAAACTAATGCCATGAATCTCATATCCTGACACTCACGGCCTGAATTACATGCCCAGAAACTACTGCCCTGAAACTCATGTACTGAAACTCATGCACTGAATCTCATGCCCTGAACCTCATGCCCTGATTCTCCTGCCGTGAAACTCATGCCCTGAATCTCATGCCCTGAAACTTCGGCCCTGAAACTCATGCACTGAATCTCATGCGCTAAATCTCATGACCTTAAACTCAAGCCGTGAATCTCCTGCCCTGAAACTCTTGCACTGAATCTCATGCCCTGAAACTTCTGCCCTGAAACTCATGCATTGAATCTCAGGCGCTAAATCTCATGACCTTAAACTCAAGCGGTGAATCTCCTGCCCTGAAACTCATGCCCTGAATCTCAAGCTCTGAAACTCCTGCCCTGAAACTCATGCACTGAAAGACATGCCCTGAAACTCTTGCACTGAAACACCTTCCCTGAATCTCCTGCCCTGAATCTCCTGCCCTGAAACTGCTGCCCTGAATCTCAAGCCCTGAAACCACAGACCTGAAACCCATGCCCTGAAACTCATGCCGTGAATCTCATGCCCTGAAACTTATGTCCTGAATCTCATGCCCTGAAACTGATGTACTGAATCTCATGCCCTGAAACTCCTGCCCTCAAACTCATGCACTGAAACTCTTGCACTGAAACACCTGCCCTAAAACACATGCCCTGAATGTCATGCCCTGAAATTCCTGCCCTGAAACTCATGCCCTGAATCTCATGCCCTGAATCTCATGCCGTGAAACTCATGCACTGAAACTCCTGCCCTGAAACTGATGCCCTAAATCTCATCCACTGAAACTCATGCCCTGAACCTCATGCCCTGAAACTCAAGTCCTGAATCTCATGCACTGAAACTCACACCCTAAATCTCATACCCTGAAACTCCTGTCCTGAAACTCATGCACTGAAACTCATGCCCTGAATCACATGCCCTAAAACTCCTGCCCTGAATCATCTGCCCAGAAACTCATTATCTGAATCACATGCCCTGAAATTCCTGCCCTGAATCTCATGCCCTGAAACTCATGCCCTGAATCGTATGCCTTGAAACTCCTGCCCTCAAACTCATGCACTGAAACTCATGCCCTGAATCTCCTGTCCTGATACTCATGCCCTGAATCTCATGCCCTGAATCTCATGCTCTAAAATTCATGCACTGAAACTCATCCCCTAAATGTCATGCTCTGAAACTCATGCCCTGAATCTCATGCCTTCAAACTCCTGTACTGAATCACATGCCCTGAAACTCATGCCCTGAACCTCATGCCCTGAAACTCAAACCCTGAATCTCATGCACTGAAACTCATGCCCTGAATCACATGCCCTAAAACTCCTGCCCTGAATCATCTGCCTAGAAACTCATTATCTGAATCACATGCCCTGAAACTCATGCCCTGAATCTCATGCCGTGAACCCCCTGCCCTCAAACTCATGCACTGAAACTCATGCCCTGAATCTCCTGTCCTGAAACTCATGCCCTGAATCTCATGCCCTGAAATTCATGCACTGAAACTCATCCCCTGAATGTTATGCTCTGAAACTCAAGCCCTGATTCTCCTGGCCTGAAACTCATGCCCTGAATCTCATAGCCTTAAACTCCTGCCCTGAATCACCTGCCCTGAAACTCATGCCCTGAATCTCATGCCCTGAAACTGCTGCTCTGAAACTGCTGCGCTGAATCTCAAGCCCGGAAACCACAGACCTGAAATTCATGCCCTGAAACTCATGTACTGAATCTCATGCCCTGAAGCTCATATCCTGAATCTCATGCCCTGAAACTCCTGCCCTCAAACTCATGCACTGAAACTCATGCCCGGAATCTCATGCCTTCATACTCCTGTCCTGAATCACATGCCCTGAAACTCATGCCCTGAATCTCATGCCCTGAAACTACTGCACTGAAACTCATGTCCTGAACCTCATGCCCTGCAACTGCTGCCCTGAATATCATGCCATGAATCTCATATCCTCAAACTCATGCCCTGAATTACATGCCCTGAAACTCCTTCACTGAAACTCATGCCCTGAATCTCATACCCTGAAACTTCTGCCCTGAAGCTCATGCACTGAATCTCATGCGCTAAATCTCATGACCTTAAACTCAAGCCGTGAATCTCCTGCCCTGAAACTCATGCCCTGAATCTCATGCCCTGAAACTTCTGCCCTGAAACTCATGCATTGAATCTCATGCGCTAAATCTCATGACCTTAAACTCAAGCCGTGAATCTCCTGCCCTGAAACTCATGCCCTGAATCTCAAGCTCTGAAACTCCTGCCCTGAAACTCATGCACTGAAAGACATGCCCTGAAACTCTTGCACTGAAACTCTTGCACAGAAACACCTGCCCTGAATCTGTTGCCCTGAATCTCCTGCCCTGAAACTGCTGCCCTGATTCTCAAGCCCTGAAACCACGGACCTGAAACCCATTCCCTGAAACTCATGTCCTGAATCACATGCCCTGAATCTCATGCCGTGAAACTCCCGCCCTCAAACTCATGCACTGAAACTCATGCCCTGAATCTCCTGTCCTGATACTCATGCCCTGAATCTCATGCCCTGAATCTCATGCCTTCAAATTCTTCTCCTGAATCACATGCCCTGAAACTCATGCCCAAAATCTCAAGCCCTGAAACTCTTGCACTGAAACTCCTACCCTAAAACTCATGCACTGATACTCATCCCATGAATGTTATGCTCTGAAACTCATGCCCTGATTCTCCTGGCCTGAAACTCATGGCCTGAATCTCATAGCCTTAAACTCCTGCCCTGAATCACCTGCCCTGAAACACATGCCCTGAATCTCATGCCCTGAAACTGCTGCGCTGAATATCAAGCTCGGAAACCACAGACCTGAAATTCATGCCCTGAAACTCATGTACTGAATCTCATGCCCTGAAACTCATATCCTGAATCTCATACCCTGAAACTCCTGCCCTCAAACTTATGCACTGAAACTCATGCCCGGAATCTCATGACTTCAAACTCCTGTCCTGAATCACATGCCCTGAATCTCATGCCCTGAATCTCATGCCCTGAAACTACTGCACTGAAACTCATGTCCTGAACCTCATGCCCTGCAACTGCTGCCCTGAATATCATGCCATGAATCTCATATCCTCAAACTCATGCCCTGAATTACATGCCCTGAAACACCTTCACTGAAACTCATGCCCTGAATCTCATACCCTGAAACTTCTGCCCTGAAGCTCATGCACTGAATCTCATACGCTAAATCTCATGACCTTAAACTCAAGCCGTGAATCTCCTGCCCTGAAACTCATGCCCTGAATCTCATGCCCTGAAACTTCTGCCCTGAAACTCATGCATTGAATCTCATGCGCTAAATCTCATGACCTTAAACTCAAGCCGTGAATCTCCTGCCCTGAAACTCATGCCCTGAATCTCAAGCTCTGAAACACCTGCCCTGAAACTCATGCACTGAAGGACATGCCCTGAAACTCTTGCACTGAAACTCTTGCACTGAAACACCTGCCCTGAATCTCCTGCCCTGAATCTCCTGCCCTGAAATTGCTGCCCTGAATCTCAAGCCCTGAAACCACGGACCTGAAACCCATGCCCTGATACTCATGTCCTGAAACCCATGCCCTGAAACTCATGTCCTGAATCTCATGCCCTGAAACTCATGCCCTGAATCTCATGCCGTGAAACTCCTGCCCTCAAACTCATGCACTGAAACACATGCCCTGAATCTCCTGTCCTGATACTCATGCCCTGAATCTCATGCCCTGAAATTCATGCACTGAAACTCATCCCCTGAATGTCATGCTCTGAAACTCATGCCCTGAATCTCATGCTTTCAAATTCTTCTCCTGAATCACATGCCCTGAAACTCATGCCCTGAATCTCATGCCCTCAAACTCTTGCACTGAAACACCTGCCCTAAAACACATGCCCTGAATGTCATGCCCTGAAATTCCTGCCCTGAAATTCATGCCCAAAATCTCAAGCCCTGAAACTCTTGCACTGAAACACCTACCCTAAAACTCATGCCCTGAATCTCATGCCGTGAAACTCATGCACTCAAACTCCTGCACTGAAACTGATGCACTGAATCTCATGCACTGAAACTCATGCCCTGAACCTCATGCCCTGAAAATCAAGCCCTGAATCTCATGCACTGAAACTCATGCCTTGAATCACATGCACCTAAAACTCCTGCCCTGAATCATCTGCCTAGAAACTCATTATCTGAATCACATGCCCTGAAACTCATGCCCTGAATCTCATGCCGTGAAACCCCTGCCCTCAAACTCATGCACTGAAACTCATGCCCTGAATCTCCTGTCCTGAAACTCATGCCCTGAATCTCATGCCCTGAAATTCATGCACTGAAACTCATCCCCTGAATGTTATGCTCTGAAACTCAAGCCCTGATTCTCCTGGCCTGAAACTCATGCCCTGAATCTCATAGCCTTAAACTCCTGCCCTGAATCACCTGCCCTGAAACTCATGCCCTGAATCTCATGCCCTGAAACTGCTGCTCTGAAACTGTTGCGCTGAATCTCAAGCCCGGAAACCACAGACCTGAAATTCATGCCCTGAAACTCATGTACTGAATCTCATGCCCTGAAGCTCATATCCTGAATCTCATGCCCTGAAACTCCTGCCCTCAAACTCATGCACTGAAACTCATGCCCGGAATCTCATGCCTTCATACTCCTGTCCTGAATCACATGCCCTGAAACTCATGCCCTGAATCTCATGCCCTGAAACTACTGCACTGAAACTCATGTCCTGAACCTCATGCCCTGCAACTGCTGCCCTGAATATCATGCCATGAATCTCATATCCTCAAACTCATGCCCTGAATTACATGCCCTGAAACTCCTTCACTGAAACTCATGCCCTGAATCTCATACCCTGAAACTTCTGCCCTGAAGCTCATGCACTGAATCTCATGCGCTAAATCTCATGACCTTAAACTCAAGCCGTGAATCTCCTGCCCTGAAACTCATGCCCTGAATCTCATGCCCTGAAACTTCTGCCCTGAAACTCATGCATTGAATCTCATGCGCTAAATCTCATGACCTTAAACTCAAGCCGTGAATCTCCTGCCCTGAGACTCATGCCCTGAATCTCAAGCTCTGAAACTCCCGCCCTGAAACTCATGCACTGAAAGACATGCCCTGAAACTCTTGCACTGAAACTCTTGCACTGAAACACCTGCCATGAATCTCCTGCCCTGAATCTCCTGCCCTGAAACTGCTGCCCTGAATCTCAAGCCCTGAAACCACAGACCTGATACCCATGCCCTGAAACTCATGTCCTGAATCTCATGCCCTGAAACGCATGCCCTGAATCTCATGCCGTGAAACTCCTGCCCTCAAACTCATTCACTGAAACGCATCCCCTGAATGTCATGCTCTGAAACACATGCCCTGAATCTCATGCCTTCAAACTCCTGTCCTGAATCACATGCCCTGAAACTCATGCCCTGAATCTCATGCCCTGAAACTCTTGCACTGAAACACCTACCCTAAAACTCATGCCCTGAATCTCATGCCGTGAAACTCATGCACTGAAACTCCTGCCCTGAAAATGATACCCTGAATCTCATGCACTGAAACTCATGCCCTGAACCTCATGCCCTGAAACTCAAGCCTGAATCTCATGCACTGAAACTCATGCCCTAAATCTCATACCCTGAAACTCCTGCCCTGAAACTCATGCACTGAAACTCATGCCCTGAATCACAGGCCCTAAAACTCCTGCCCTGAATCATCTGCCCAGAAACTCATTATCTGAATCACATGCCCTGAAATTCCTACCCTGAATCTCATGCCCTGAAACTCATGCCCTGAATCTCATGCCTTGGAACTCCTGCCCTCAAACTCATGCACTGAATCTCATGCCCTGAATCTCATGCTCTGAAATTCATGCACTGAATCTCATCCCCTAAATGTCATGCTCTGAAACTCATGCCCTGAATCTCATGCCTTCAATCTCCTGTCCTGAACCTCATGAGCTGAAACTCAAGCCCTGAATCTCATGCACTGAAACTCATGACCTAAATCTCATACCCTGAAACTGCTGCCCTGAAACTCATGCACTGAAACTAATGCCATGAATCTCATATCATGACACTCACGGCCTGAATTACATGCCCTGACTCTTGTCCTGAATTTCATGTCCTGAAACTCATTCCCTGAATCTCATGCCCTGAAACTTCTGCCCTGAAACTCCTGCACTGAATGTCATGCGCTAAATCTCATGACCTAAAACTCAAGCCGTGAATCTCCTGCCCTGAAACTCATGCCCTGAATCTCATGCCCTGAAACTCATGCATTGAATCTCATGCGCTAAATCTCATGACCTTAAACTCAAGCCGTGAATCTCCTGCCCTGAAACTCATGCCCTGAATCTCAAGCTCTGAAACTCCTGCCCTGAAACTCATGCACTGAAAGACATGCCCTGAAACTCTTGCACTGAAACTCTTGCACTGAAACACCTGCCCTGAATCTCCTGCCCTGAATCTCCTGCCCTGAAATTGCTGCCCTGAATCTCAAGCCCTGAAACCACAGACCTGAAACCCATGCCCTGAAACTCATGTCCTGAAACCCATGCCCTGAAACTCATGTCCTGAATCTCATGCCCTGAAACTCATGCCCTGAATCTCATGCCGTGAAACTCCTGCCCTCAAACTCATGCACTGAAACTCATGCCCTGAATCTCCTGTCCTGATACTCATGCCCTGAATCTCATGCCCTGAATCTCATGCCCTGAAATTCATGCACTGAAACTCATCCCCTGAATGTCATGCTCTGAAACTCATGCCCTGAATCTCATGCCTTCAAATTCTTCTCCTGAATCACATGCCCTGAAACTCATGCCCTGAATCTCATGCCCTCAAACTCTTGCACTGAAACACCTACCCTAAAACTCATGCCCTGAATCTCATGCCGTGAAACTCATGCACTCAAACTCCTGCCCTGAAACTCATGCCCAAAATCTCAAGCCCTGAAACTCTTGCACTGAAACACCAATCCTAAAACTCATGCCCTGAATCTCATGCCGTGAAACTCATGCACTGAAACATCTGCCCTGAAACTGATGCCCTGAATCTCATGCACTGAAACTCATGCCTGAACCTCATGCCCTGAAACTCAAGCCCTGAATCTCATGCACTGAAACTCATGCCCTGAATCTCATGCCGTGAAACTCCTGCCCTCAAACTCATGCACTGAAACTCATGCCCTGAATCTCCTGTCCTGATACTCATGCCCTGAATCTCATGCCCTGAATCTCATGCTCTGAAATTCATGCACTGAAACTCATCCCCTAAATGTCATGCTCTGAAACTCATGCCCTAAATCTCATACCCTGAAACTGCTGCCCTGAAACTCATGCACTGAAACTCATGCCTTGAATCACATGCACCTAAAACTCCTGCCCTGAATCATCTGCCTAGAAACTCATTATCTGAATCACATGCCCTGAAACTCATGCCCTGAATCTCATGCCGTGAAACCCCTGCCCTCAAACTCATGCACTGAAACTCATGCCCTGAATCTCCTGTCCTGAAACTCATGCCCTGAATCTCATGCCCTGAAATTCATGCACTGAAACTCATCCCCTGAATGTTATGCTCTGAAACTCAAGCCCTGATTCTCCTGGCCTGAAACTCATGCCCTGAATCTCATAGCCTTAAACTCCTGCCCTGAATCACCTGCCCTGAAACTCATGCCCTGAATCTCATGCCCTGAAACTGCTGCTCTGAAACTGTTGCGCTGAATCTCAAGCCCGGAAACCACAGACCTGAAATTCATGCCCTGAAACTCATGTACTGAATCTCATGCCCTGAAGCTCATATCCTGAATCTCATGCCCTGAAACTCCTGCCCTCAAACTCATGCACTGAAACTCATGCCCGGAATCTCATGCCTTCATACTCCTGTCCTGAATCACATGCCCTGAAACTCATGCCCTGAATCTCATGCCCTGAAACTACTGCACTGAAACTCATGTCCTGAACCTCATGCCCTGCAACTGCTGCCCTGAATATCATGCCATGAATCTCATATCCTCAAACTCATGCCCTGAATTACATGCCCTGAAACTCCTTCACTGAAACTCATGCCCTGAATCTCATACCCTGAAACTTCTGCCCTGAAGCTCATGCACTGAATCTCATGCGCTAAATCTCATGACCTTAAACTCAAGCCGTGAATCTCCTGCCCTGAAACTCATGCCCTGAATCTCATGCCCTGAAACTTCTGCCCTGAAACTCATGCATTGAATCTCATGCGCTAAATCTCATGACCTTAAACTCAAGCCGTGAATCTCCTGCCCTGAGACTCATGCCCTGAATCTCAAGCTCTGAAACTCCCGCCCTGAAACTCATGCACTGAAAGACATGCCCTGAAACTCTTGCACTGAAACACCTGCCATGAATCTCCTGCCTTGAATCTCCTGCCCTGAAACTGCTGCCCTGAATCTCAAGCCCTGAAACCACAGACCTGATACCCATGCCCTGAAACTCATGTCCTGAATCTCATGCCCTGAAACGCATGCCCTGAATCTCATGCCGTGAAACTCCTGCCCTCAAACTCATTCACTGAAACGCATCCCCTGAATGTCATGCTCTGAAACACATGCCCTGAATCTCATGCCTTCAAACTCCTGTCCTGAATCACATGCCCTGAAACTCATGCCCTGAATCTCATGCCCTGAAACTCTTGCACTGAAACACCTACCCTAAAACTCATGCCCTGAATCTCATGCCGTGAAACTCATGCACTGAAACTCCTGCCCTGAAAATGATACCCTGAATCTCATGCACTGAAACTCATGCCCTGAACCTCATGCCCTGAAACTCAAGCCTGAATCTCATGCACTGAAACTCATGCCCTAAATCTCATACCCTGAAACTCCTGCCCTGAAACTCATGCACTGAAACTCATGCCCTGAATCACAGGCCCTAAAACTCCTGCCCTGAATCATCTGCCCAGAAACTCATTATCTGAATCACATGCCCTGAAATTCCTACCCTGAATCTCATGCCCTGAAACTCATGCCCTGAATCTCATGCCTTGGAACTCCTGCCCTCAAACTCATGCACTGAATCTCATGCCCTGAATCTCATGCTCTGAAATTCATGCACTGAATCTCATCCCCTAAATGTCATGCTCTGAAACTCATGCCCTGAATCTCATGCCTTCAATCTCCTGTCCTGAACCTCATGAGCTGAAACTCAAGCCCTGAATCTCATGCACTGAAACTCATGACCTAAATCTCATACCCTGAAACTGCTGCCCTGAAACTCATGCACTGAAACTAATGCCATGAATCTCATATCATGACACTCACGGCCTGAATTACATGCCCTGACTCTTGTCCTGAATTTCATGTCCTGAAACTCATTCCCTGAATCTCATGCCCTGAAACTTCTGCCCTGAAACTCCTGCACTGAATGTCATGCGCTAAATCTCATGACCTAAAACTCAAGCCGTGAATCTCCTGCCCTGAAACTCATGCCCTGAATCTCATGCCCTGAAACTCATGCATTGAATCTCATGCGCTAAATCTCATGACCTTAAACTCAAGCCGTGAATCTCCTGCCCTGAAACTCATGCCCTGAATCTCAAGCTCTGAAACTCCTGCCCTGAAACTCATGCACTGAAAGACATGCCCTGAAACTCTTGCACTGAAACTCTTGCACTGAAACACCTGCCCTGAATCTCCTGCCCTGAATCTCCTGCCCTGAAATTGCTGCCCTGAATCTCAAGCCCTGAAACCACAGACCTGAAACCCATGCCCTGAAACTCATGTCCTGAAACCCATGCCCTGAAACTCATGTCCTGAATCTCATGCCCTGAAACTCATGCCCTGAATCTCATGCCGTGAAACTCCTGCCCTCAAACTCATGCACTGAAACTCATGCCCTGAATCTCCTGTCCTGATACTCATGCCCTGAATCTCATGCCCTGAATCTCATGCCCTGAAATTCATGCACTGAAACTCATCCCCTGAATGTCATGCTCTGAAACTCATGCCCTGAATCTCATGCCTTCAAATTCTTCTCCTGAATCACATGCCCTGAAACTCATGCCCTGAATCTCATGCCCTCAAACTCTTGCACTGAAACACCTACCCTAAAACTCATGCCCTGAATCTCATGCCGTGAAACTCATGCACTCAAACTCCTGCCCTGAAACTCATGCCCAAAATCTCAAGCCCTGAAACTCTTGCACTGAAACACCAATCCTAAAACTCATGCCCTGAATCTCATGCCGTGAAACTCATGCACTGAAACATCTGCCCTGAAACTGATGCCCTGAATCTCATGCACTGAAACTCATGCCTGAACCTCATGCCCTGAAACTCAAGCCCTGAATCTCATGCACTGAAACTCATGCCCTGAATCACATGCCTTAAAACCCCTGCCCTGAATCATCTGCCCAGAAACTCATTATCTGAATCACATGCCCTGAAACTCATGCCCTGAATCTCATGCCGTGAAACGCCTGCCCTCAAACTCATGCACTGAAACTCATGCCCTGAATCTCCTGTCCTGAAACTCATGCCCTGAATCTCATGCCCAGAAATTCATGCACTGAAACTCATCCCCTGAATATTATGCTCTGAAATTCAAGCCCTGATTCTCCCGGCCTGAAACTCATGCCCTGAATCTCATAGCCTTAAACTCCTGCCCTGAATCACGTGCCCTGAAACTCATGCCCTGAATCTCATGCCCTGAAACTGCTGCTCTGAAACTGCTGCGCTGAATCTCAAGCCCGGAAACCACAGACCTGAAATTCATGCCCTGAAACTCATGTACTGAATCTCATGCCCTGAAACTCATATCCTGAATCTCATGCCCTGAAACCCCTGCCCTCAAACTCATGCACTGAAACTCATGCCCGGAATCTCATGCCTTCAAACTCCTGTCCTGAATCACATGCCCTGAAGCTCATGCCCTGAATCTCATGCCCTGAAACTCTTGCACTGAAACACATACCCTAAAACTCATGCCCTGAAACTCTTGCACTGAAACTCCTACCCTAAAACTCATGCCCTGAATCTCATGCCGTGAAACTCATGCACTGAAACTCCTGCCCTGAAACTGATGCCCTGAATATCATGCACTGAAACTCATGCCCTGAACCTCATGCCCTGAAACTCAAGCCCTGAATCTCATGAACTGAAACTCATGCCCTAAATCTCATACCCTGAAACTCCTGCCCTGAAACTCATGCACTGAAACTCATGCCCTGAATCACATGCCCTAAAACTCCTGCCCTGAATCATCTGCCCAGAAACTCATTATCTGAATCACATGCCCTGAAATTCCTGCCCTGAATCTCATGCCCTGAAACTCATGCCCTGAATCTCATGCCTTGAAACTCCTGTCCTCAAACTCATGCACTGAAACTCATGCCCTGAATCTCATGCCTTCAAACTCCTGTCCTGAATCACATGCCCTGAATCTCATACCCTGAACTTCATGCCCTGAAACTCAAGCCCTGAATCTCATGCACTGAAACTCATGCCCTAAATCTCATACCCTGAAACTGCTGCCCTGAAACTCATGCACTGAAACTAATGCCATGAATCTAATATCATGACACTCACGCCCTGAATTACATGCCCTGACTCTTGCCCTGAAACTCATGTCCTGAAACTCATGCCCTGAATCTCATGCCCTGAAACTTCTGCCCTGAATCTCATGCATTGAATCTCATGCGCTAAATCTCATGACCTAAAACTCAAGCCGTGAATCTCCTGCCCTGAAATTCATGCCCTGAATCTCATGCCCTGAAACTTCTGCCCTGAATCTCATGCATTGAATGTCATGCGCTAAATCTCATGACCTTCAACTCAAGCCGTGAATCTCCTGCCCTGAAACTCATGCCCTGAATCTCAAGCTCTGAAACTCCTGCCCTGAAACTCATGCACTGAAAGACATGCCCTGAAACTCTTGCACTGACACTCTTGCACTGAAACACCTGCCCTGAATCTCCTACCCTGAATCTCCTGCCCTGAAACTGCGGCCCTGAATCTCTAGCCCTGAAATCACAGACCTGAAACCCATGCCCTGAAACTCATGTCCTGAATCTCATGCCCTGAAACTCATGCCCTGAATCTCATGCCGTGAAACTCCTGCCCTCAAACTCATGCACTGAAACTCATGCCCTGAATCTCCTGTCCTGATACTCATGCCCTGAATTTCATGCCCTGAATCTCATGCCCTGAAATTCATGCACTGAAACTCATCCCCTGAATGCCATGCTCTGAAACTCATGCCCTGAATCTCATGCCTTCAAACTCCTGTCCTGAATCACATGCCCTGAAACTCATACCCTGAATCTCATGCCCTGAAACTCTTGCAATGAAACACCTACCCTAAAACTGATGCCCTGAATCTCATGCACTGAAACTCATGCCCTGAACCTCATGCCATGAAACTCATGCCCTGAAACTCCCGCACTTAAACTAATGCCATGAATCTCATATCCTGACACTCACGCCCTGAATTACATGCCCTGAAACTCCTGCCCTGGAACTCATGTCCTGAAACTCATGCCCTGAATCTCATGCCCTGAAACTTCTGCCCTGAAACTCATGCTCTGAATCTCATGCGCTAAATCTCATGACCTTAAACTCAAGCCGTGAATCTCATACCATGAAACTCCTGCCCTGAAACTCATGCACTGAAACTCATGCCCTGAATCACATGCCCTAAAACTGCTGCCCTGAATCATCTGCCCAGAAACTCATTATCTGAATCACATGCCCTGAAATTCCTGCCCTGAATCTCATGCCCTGAAACTCATGCCCTGAATCTCATGCCTTGAAACTCCTGCCCTCAAACTCATGCACTGAAACTCATGCACTGAAACTCATGCCCTGAATCTCATGCCTTGAAACTCCTGCCCTGAATCTCATGCCCTGAAACTCATGCCCTGAATCTCATGCCCTGAAACTCCCGCACTTAAACTAATGCCATGAATCTCATATCCTGACACTCACGCCCTGAATTACATGTCCTGAAACTCATGCCCTGAATCTCATGCCCTGAAACTTCTGCTCTGAAAGTCATGCAATGAATCTCATGCGCTAAATCTCATGACCTTAAACTCAAGCCGTGAATCTCCTGCCCTGAAAGTCATGCCCTGAATCTCATGCCCTGAAACTTCTGCCCTGAAACTCACGCATTGAATCTCATGCGCTAAATCTCATGACCTTAAATTCAAGCCGTGAATCTCCTGCCCTGAAACTCATGCCCTAAATTTCAAGCTCTGAAACTCCTGCCCTGAAACTCATGCACTGAAAGACATGCCCTGAAACTCTTGCATTGAAACTCTTGCACTGAAACACCTGCCCTGAATCTCCTGCCCTGAAACTGCTGCCCTGAAACCACAGACCTGAAACCCATGCCCTGAAACTCATGTCCTGAATCTCATGCCCTGAAACTCATGCCCTGAATCTCATGCCGTGAAACTCCTGCCCTCAAACTCATGCACTGAAACTCATGCCCTGAATCTCCTGTCCTGATACTCATGCCCTGAATCTCATGCCCTGAATCTCATGCTCTGAAATTCATGCACTGAAACTCATCCCCTAAATGTCATGCTCTGAAACTCATGCCCTAAATCTCATACCCTGAAACTGCTGCCCTGAAACTCA
Organism: Mobula birostris; assembly: GCF_030028105.1. NCBI lineage: Eukaryota > Metazoa > Chordata > Chondrichthyes > Myliobatiformes > Myliobatidae > Mobula > Mobula birostris. The sequence goes on from NW_027278330.1 coordinate 108,477, forward strand.
TGCACTGAAACTCATGCCTTGAATCACATGCACCTAAAACTCCTGCCCTGAATCATCTGCCTAGAAACTCATTATCTGAATCACATGCCCTGAAACTCATGCCCTGAATCTCATGCCGTGAAACCCCTGCCCTCAAACTCATGCACTGAAACTCATGCCCTGAATCTCCTGTCCTGAAACTCATGCCCTGAATCTCATGCCCTGAAATTCATGCACTGAAACTCATCCCCTGAATGTTATGCTCTGAAACTCAAGCCCTGATTCTCCTGGCCTGAAACTCATGCCCTGAATCTCATAGCCTTAAACTCCTGCCCTGAATCACCTGCCCTGAAACTCATGCCCTGAATCTCATGCCCTGAAACTGCTGCTCTGAAACTGTTGCGCTGAATCTCAAGCCCGGAAACCACAGACCTGAAATTCATGCCCTGAAACTCATGTACTGAATCTCATGCCCTGAAGCTCATATCCTGAATCTCATGCCCTGAAACTCCTGCCCTCAAACTCATGCACTGAAACTCATGCCCGGAATCTCATGCCTTCATACTCCTGTCCTGAATCACATGCCCTGAAACTCATGCCCTGAATCTCATGCCCTGAAACTACTGCACTGAAACTCATGTCCTGAACCTCATGCCCTGCAACTGCTGCCCTGAATATCATGCCATGAATCTCATATCCTCAAACTCATGCCCTGAATTACATGCCCTGAAACTCCTTCACTGAAACTCATGCCCTGAATCTCATACCCTGAAACTTCTGCCCTGAAGCTCATGCACTGAATCTCATGCGCTAAATCTCATGACCTTAAACTCAAGCCGTGAATCTCCTGCCCTGAAACTCATGCCCTGAATCTCATGCCCTGAAACTTCTGCCCTGAAACTCATGCATTGAATCTCATGCGCTAAATCTCATGACCTTAAACTCAAGCCGTGAATCTCCTGCCCTGAGACTCATGCCCTGAATCTCAAGCTCTGAAACTCCCGCCCTGAAACTCATGCACTGAAAGACATGCCCTGAAACTCTTGCACTGAAACACCTGCCATGAATCTCCTGCCTTGAATCTCCTGCCCTGAAACTGCTGCCCTGAATCTCAAGCCCTGAAACCACAGACCTGATACCCATGCCCTGAAACTCATGTCCTGAATCTCATGCCCTGAAACGCATGCCCTGAATCTCATGCCGTGAAACTCCTGCCCTCAAACTCATTCACTGAAACGCATCCCCTGAATGTCATGCTCTGAAACACATGCCCTGAATCTCATGCCTTCAAACTCCTGTCCTGAATCACATGCCCTGAAACTCATGCCCTGAATCTCATGCCCTGAAACTCTTGCACTGAAACACCTACCCTAAAACTCATGCCCTGAATCTCATGCCGTGAAACTCATGCACTGAAACTCCTGCCCTGAAAATGATACCCTGAATCTCATGCACTGAAACTCATGCCCTGAACCTCATGCCCTGAAACTCAAGCCTGAATCTCATGCACTGAAACTCATGCCCTAAATCTCATACCCTGAAACTCCTGCCCTGAAACTCATGCACTGAAACTCATGCCCTGAATCACAGGCCCTAAAACTCCTGCCCTGAATCATCTGCCCAGAAACTCATTATCTGAATCACATGCCCTGAAATTCCTACCCTGAATCTCATGCCCTGAAACTCATGCCCTGAATCTCATGCCTTGGAACTCCTGCCCTCAAACTCATGCACTGAATCTCATGCCCTGAATCTCATGCTCTGAAATTCATGCACTGAATCTCATCCCCTAAATGTCATGCTCTGAAACTCATGCCCTGAATCTCATGCCTTCAATCTCCTGTCCTGAACCTCATGAGCTGAAACTCAAGCCCTGAATCTCATGCACTGAAACTCATGACCTAAATCTCATACCCTGAAACTGCTGCCCTGAAACTCATGCACTGAAACTAATGCCATGAATCTCATATCATGACACTCACGGCCTGAATTACATGCCCTGACTCTTGTCCTGAATTTCATGTCCTGAAACTCATTCCCTGAATCTCATGCCCTGAAACTTCTGCCCTGAAACTCCTGCACTGAATGTCATGCGCTAAATCTCATGACCTAAAACTCAAGCCGTGAATCTCCTGCCCTGAAACTCATGCCCTGAATCTCATGCCCTGAAACTCATGCATTGAATCTCATGCGCTAAATCTCATGACCTTAAACTCAAGCCGTGAATCTCCTGCCCTGAAACTCATGCCCTGAATCTCAAGCTCTGAAACTCCTGCCCTGAAACTCATGCACTGAAAGACATGCCCTGAAACTCTTGCACTGAAACTCTTGCACTGAAACACCTGCCCTGAATCTCCTGCCCTGAATCTCCTGCCCTGAAATTGCTGCCCTGAATCTCAAGCCCTGAAACCACAGACCTGAAACCCATGCCCTGAAACTCATGTCCTGAAACCCATGCCCTGAAACTCATGTCCTGAATCTCATGCCCTGAAACTCATGCCCTGAATCTCATGCCGTGAAACTCCTGCCCTCAAACTCATGCACTGAAACTCATGCCCTGAATCTCCTGTCCTGATACTCATGCCCTGAATCTCATGCCCTGAATCTCATGCCCTGAAATTCATGCACTGAAACTCATCCCCTGAATGTCATGCTCTGAAACTCATGCCCTGAATCTCATGCCTTCAAATTCTTCTCCTGAATCACATGCCCTGAAACTCATGCCCTGAATCTCATGCCCTCAAACTCTTGCACTGAAACACCTACCCTAAAACTCATGCCCTGAATCTCATGCCGTGAAACTCATGCACTCAAACTCCTGCCCTGAAACTCATGCCCAAAATCTCAAGCCCTGAAACTCTTGCACTGAAACACCAATCCTAAAACTCATGCCCTGAATCTCATGCCGTGAAACTCATGCACTGAAACATCTGCCCTGAAACTGATGCCCTGAATCTCATGCACTGAAACTCATGCCTGAACCTCATGCCCTGAAACTCAAGCCCTGAATCTCATGCACTGAAACTCATGCCCTGAATCACATGCCTTAAAACCCCTGCCCTGAATCATCTGCCCAGAAACTCGTTATCTGAATCACATGCCCTGAAACTCATGCCCTGAATCTCATGCCGTGAAACGCCTGCCCTCAAACTCATGCACTGAAACTCATGCCCTGAATCTCCTGTCCTGAAACTCATGCCCTGAATCTCATGCCCAGAAATTCATGCACTGAAACTCATCCCCTGAATATTATGCTCTGAAATTCAAGCCCTGATTCTCCCGGCCTGAAACTCATGCCCTGAATCTCATAGCCTTAAACTCCTGCCCTGAATCACGTGCCCTGAAACTCATGCCCTGAATCTCATGCCCTGAAACTGCTGCTCTGAAACTGCTGCGCTGAATCTCAAGCCCGGAAACCACAGACCTGAAATTCATGCCCTGAAACTCATGTACTGAATCTCATGCCCTGAAACTCATATCCTGAATCTCATGCCCTGAAACCCCTGCCCTCAAACTCATGCACTGAAACTCATGCCCGGAATCTCATGCCTTCAAACTCCTGTCCTGAATCACATGCCCTGAAGCTCATGCCCTGAATCTCATGCCCTGAAACTCTTGCACTGAAACACATACCCTAAAACTCATGCCCTGAAACTCTTGCACTGAAACTCCTACCCTAAAACTCATGCCCTGAATCTCATGCCGTGAAACTCATGCACTGAAACTCCTGCCCTGAAACTGATGCCCTGAATATCATGCACTGAAACTCATGCCCTGAACCTCATGCCCTGAAACTCAAGCCCTGAATCTCATGAACTGAAACTCATGCCCTAAATCTCATACCCTGAAACTCCTGCCCTGAAACTCATGCACTGAAACTCATGCCCTGAATCACATGCCCTAAAACTCCTGCCCTGAATCATCTGCCCAGAAACTCATTATCTGAATCACATGCCCTGAAATTCCTGCCCTGAATCTCATGCCCTGAAACTCATGCCCTGAATCTCATGCCTTGAAACTCCTGTCCTCAAACTCATGCACTGAAACTCATGCCCTGAATCTCATGCCTTCAAACTCCTGTCCTGAATCACATGCCCTGAATCTCATACCCTGAACTTCATGCCCTGAAACTCAAGCCCTGAATCTCATGCACTGAAACTCATGCCCTAAATCTCATACCCTGAAACTGCTGCCCTGAAACTCATGCACTGAAACTAATGCCATGAATCTAATATCATGACACTCACGCCCTGAATTACATGCCCTGACTCTTGCCCTGAAACTCATGTCCTGAAACTCATGCCCTGAATCTCATGCCCTGAAACTTCTGCCCTGAATCTCATGCATTGAATCTCATGCGCTAAATCTCATGACCTAAAACTCAAGCCGTGAATCTCCTGCCCTGAAATTCATGCCCTGAATCTCATGCCCTGAAACTTCTGCCCTGAATCTCATGCATTGAATGTCATGCGCTAAATCTCATGACCTTCAACTCAAGCCGTGAATCTCCTGCCCTGAAACTCATGCCCTGAATCTCAAGCTCTGAAACTCCTGCCCTGAAACTCATGCACTGAAAGACATGCCCTGAAACTCTTGCACTGACACTCTTGCACTGAAACACCTGCCCTGAATCTCCTACCCTGAATCTCCTGCCCTGAAACTGCGGCCCTGAATCTCTAGCCCTGAAATCACAGACCTGAAACCCATGCCCTGAAACTCATGTCCTGAATCTCATGCCCTGAAACTCATGCCCTGAATCTCATGCCGTGAAACTCCTGCCCTCAAACTCATGCACTGAAACTCATGCCCTGAATCTCCTGTCCTGATACTCATGCCCTGAATTTCATGCCCTGAATCTCATGCCCTGAAATTCATGCACTGAAACTCATCCCCTGAATGCCATGCTCTGAAACTCATGCCCTGAATCTCATGCCTTCAAACTCCTGTCCTGAATCACATGCCCTGAAACTCATACCCTGAATCTCATGCCCTGAAACTCTTGCAATGAAACACCTACCCTAAAACTGATGCCCTGAATCTCATGCACTGAAACTCATGCCCTGAACCTCATGCCATGAAACTCATGCCCTGAAACTCCCGCACTTAAACTAATGCCATGAATCTCATATCCTGACACTCACGCCCTGAATTACATGCCCTGAAACTCCTGCCCTGGAACTCATGTCCTGAAACTCATGCCCTGAATCTCATGCCCTGAAACTTCTGCCCTGAAACTCATGCTCTGAATCTCATGCGCTAAATCTCATGACCTTAAACTCAAGCCGTGAATCTCATACCATGAAACTCCTGCCCTGAAACTCATGCACTGAAACTCATGCCCTGAATCACATGCCCTAAAACTGCTGCCCTGAATCATCTGCCCAGAAACTCATTATCTGAATCACATGCCCTGAAATTCCTGCCCTGAATCTCATGCCCTGAAACTCATGCCCTGAATCTCATGCCTTGAAACTCCTGCCCTCAAACTCATGCACTGAAACTCATGCACTGAAACTCATGCCCTGAATCTCATGCCTTGAAACTCCTGCCCTGAATCTCATGCCCTGAAACTCATGCCCTGAATCTCATGCCCTGAAACTCCCGCACTTAAACTAATGCCATGAATCTCATATCCTGACACTCACGCCCTGAATTACATGTCCTGAAACTCATGCCCTGAATCTCATGCCCTGAAACTTCTGCTCTGAAAGTCATGCAATGAATCTCATGCGCTAAATCTCATGACCTTAAACTCAAGCCGTGAATCTCCTGCCCTGAAAGTCATGCCCTGAATCTCATGCCCTGAAACTTCTGCCCTGAAACTCACGCATTGAATCTCATGCGCTAAATCTCATGACCTTAAATTCAAGCCGTGAATCTCCTGCCCTGAAACTCATGCCCTAAATTTCAAGCTCTGAAACTCCTGCCCTGAAACTCATGCACTGAAAGACATGCCCTGAAACTCTTGCATTGAAACTCTTGCACTGAAACACCTGCCCTGAATCTCCTGCCCTGAAACTGCTGCCCTGAAACCACAGACCTGAAACCCATGCCCTGAAACTCATGTCCTGAATCTCATGCCCTGAAACTCATGCCCTGAATCTCATGCCGTGAAACTCCTGCCCTCAAACTCATGCACTGAAACTCATGCCCTGAATCTCCTGTCCTGATACTCATGCCCTGAATCTCATGCCCTGAATCTCATGCTCTGAAATTCATGCACTGAAACTCATCCCCTAAATGTCATGCTCTGAAACTCATGCCCTAAATCTCATACCCTGAAACTGCTGCCCTGAAACTCATGCACTGAAACTCATGCCCTGAATCGCATGCCCTAAAACTCCTGCCCTGAATCATCTGCGCAGAAACTCATTATCTGAATCACATGACCTGAAACTCATGCCCTGAATCTCATGCCTTGAAACTCCTGCCCTCAAACTCATGCAGTCAAACTCCTGTCCTGAATCACATGCCCAGAAACTCATGCCCTGAATCTCATGCCCTGAAACTACTGCACTGAAACTCATTTCCTGAACCTCATGCCCTGAAACTGCTGCCCTGAATATCATGCCAAGAATCTCATATTCTCAAACTCATGCCCTGAAACTCCTGCCCTGAATCTCATGCCCTGAAACTTCTGCCCTGAAACTCATGCACTGAATCTCATGAGCTAAATCTCATGACCTTAAACTCAAGCCGTGAATCTCCTGCCCTGAAACTGATGCCCTGAATCTCATGCCCTGAAATTTCTGCCCTGAAACTCATGCATTGATTCTCATGCGCTAAATTTCATGACCTTAAACTCAAGCCCTGAATCTCCTGCCCTGAATCTCCTGCCCTGAAACTGCCGCCCTGAAACCACAGACCTGAAACCCATGCCGTGAAACTCATGTCCTGAATCTCATGCACTGAAACTCCTGCCCTGAATCATCTGCGCAGAAACTCATTATCTGAATCACATGCCCTGAAACTCATGCCCTGAATCTCATGCCTTGAAACTCCTGCCCTCAAACTCATGCAGTCAAACTCATGCACTGAAACTCATGGCCGAAATCTCATGCCTTCAAACTCCTGTCCTGAATCACATGCCCAGAAACTCATGTTCTGAATCTCATGCCCTGAAACTGCTGCCCTGAATATCATGCCAAGAATCTCATATCCTCAAACTCATGTCCTGAATTACATGTCCTGAAACTACTTCACTCAAACTCATGCCCTGAAACTCATGCCCTGAATCTCATGCCCTGAAACTTCTGCCCTGAAACTCATGCACTGAATCTCATGCGCTAAATCTCCTGTCCTGATACTCATGCCCTGAATCTCATGCCCTGAATCTCATGCCCTGAAATTCATGCACTGAAACTCATCCCCTGAATGTCATGCTCTGAAACTCATGCCCTGAATCTCATGCCTTCAAATTCTTCTCCTGAATCACATGCCCTGAAACTCATGCCCTGAATCTCATGCCCTCAAACTCTTGCACTGAAACACCTACCCTAAAACTCATGCCCTGAATCTCATGCCGTGAAACTCATGCACTCAAACTCCTGCCCTGAAACTCATGCCCAAAATCTCAAGCCCTGAAACTCTTGCACTGAAACACCAATCCTAAAACTCATGCCCTGAATCTCATGCCGTGAAACTCATGCACTGAAACATCTGCCCTGAAACTGATGCCCTGAATCTCATGCACTGAAACTCATGCCTGAACCTCATGCCCTGAAACTCAAGCCCTGAATCTCATGCACTGAAACTCATGCCCTGAATCACATGCCTTAAAACCCCTGCCCTGAATCATCTGCCCAGAAACTCATTATCTGAATCACATGCCCTGAAACTCATGCCCTGAATCTCATGCCGTGAAACGCCTGCCCTCAAACTCATGCACTGAAACTCATGCCCTGAATCTCCTGTCCTGAAACTCATGCCCTGAATCTCATGCCCAGAAATTCATGCACTGAAACTCATCCCCTGAATATTATGCTCTGAAATTCAAGCCCTGATTCTCCCGGCCTGAAACTCATGCCCTGAATCTCATAGCCTTAAACTCCTGCCCTGAATCACGTGCCCTGAAACTCATGCCCTGAATCTCATGCCCTGAAACTGCTGCTCTGAAACTGCTGCGCTGAATCTCAAGCCCGGAAACCACAGACCTGAAATTCATGCCCTGAAACTCATGTACTGAATCTCATGCCCTGAAACTCATATCCTGAATCTCATGCCCTGAAACCCCTGCCCTCAAACTCATGCACTGAAACTCATGCCCGGAATCTCATGCCTTCAAACTCCTGTCCTGAATCACATGCCCTGAAGCTCATGCCCTGAATCTCATGCCCTGAAACTCTTGCACTGAAACACATACCCTAAAACTCATGCCCTGAAACTCTTGCACTGAAACTCCTACCCTAAAACTCATGCCCTGAATCTCATGCCGTGAAACTCATGCACTGAAACTCCTGCCCTGAAACTGATGCCCTGAATATCATGCACTGAAACTCATGCCCTGAACCTCATGCCCTGAAACTCAAGCCCTGAATCTCATGAACTGAAACTCATGCCCTAAATCTCATACCCTGAAACTCCTGCCCTGAAACTCATGCACTGAAACTCATGCCCTGAATCACATGCCCTAAAACTCCTGCCCTGAATCATCTGCCCAGAAACTCATTATCTGAATCACATGCCCTGAAATTCCTGCCCTGAATCTCATGCCCTGAAACTCATGCCCTGAATCTCATGCCTTGAAACTCCTGTCCTCAAACTCATGCACTGAAACTCATGCCCTGAATCTCATGCCTTCAAACTCCTGTCCTGAATCACATGCCCTGAATCTCATACCCTGAACTTCATGCCCTGAAACTCAAGCCCTGAATCTCATGCACTGAAACTCATGCCCTAAATCTCATACCCTGAAACTGCTGCCCTGAAACTCATGCACTGAAACTAATGCCATGAATCTAATATCATGACACTCACGCCCTGAATTACATGCCCTGACTCTTGCCCTGAAACTCATGTCCTGAAACTCATGCCCTGAATCTCATGCCCTGAAACTTCTGCCCTGAATCTCATGCATTGAATCTCATGCGCTAAATCTCATGACCTAAAACTCAAGCCGTGAATCTCCTGCCCTGAAATTCATGCCCTGAATCTCATGCCCTGAAACTTCTGCCCTGAATCTCATGCATTGAATGTCATGCGCTAAATCTCATGACCTTCAACTCAAGCCGTGAATCTCCTGCCCTGAAACTCATGCCCTGAATCTCAAGCTCTGAAACTCCTGCCCTGAAACTCATGCACTGAAAGACATGCCCTGAAACTCTTGCACTGACACTCTTGCACTGAAACACCTGCCCTGAATCTCCTACCCTGAATCTCCTGCCCTGAAACTGCGGCCCTGAATCTCTAGCCCTGAAATCACAGACCTGAAACCCATGCCCTGAAACTCATGTCCTGAATCTCATGCCCTGAAACTCATGCCCTGAATCTCATGCCGTGAAACTCCTGCCCTCAAACTCATGCACTGAAACTCATGCCCTGAATCTCCTGTCCTGATACTCATGCCCTGAATTTCATGCCCTGAATCTCATGCCCTGAAATTCATGCACTGAAACTCATCCCCTGAATGCCATGCTCTGAAACTCATGCCCTGAATCTCATGCCTTCAAACTCCTGTCCTGAATCACATGCCCTGAAACTCATACCCTGAATCTCATGCCCTGAAACTCTTGCAATGAAACACCTACCCTAAAACTGATGCCCTGAATCTCATGCACTGAAACTCATGCCCTGAACCTCATGCCATGAAACTCATGCCCTGAAACTCCCGCACTTAAACTAATGCCATGAATCTCATATCCTGACACTCACGCCCTGAATTACATGCCCTGAAACTCCTGCCCTGGAACTCATGTCCTGAAACTCATGCCCTGAATCTCATGCCCTGAAACTTCTGCCCTGAAACTCATGCTCTGAATCTCATGCGCTAAATCTCATGACCTTAAACTCAAGCCGTGAATCTCATACCATGAAACTCCTGCCCTGAAACTCATGCACTGAAACTCATGCCCTGAATCACATGCCCTAAAACTGCTGCCCTGAATCATCTGCCCAGAAACTCATTATCTGAATCACATGCCCTGAAATTCCTGCCCTGAATCTCATGCCCTGAAACTCATGCCCTGAATCTCATGCCTTGAAACTCCTGCCCTCAAACTCATGCACTGAAACTCATGCACTGAAACTCATGCCCTGAATCTCATGCCTTGAAACTCCTGCCCTGAATCTCATGCCCTGAAACTCATGCCCTGAATCTCATGCCCTGAAACTCCCGCACTTAAACTAATGCCATGAATCTCATATCCTGACACTCACGCCCTGAATTACATGTCCTGAAACTCATGCCCTGAATCTCATGCCCTGAAACTTCTGCTCTGAAAGTCATGCAATGAATCTCATGCGCTAAATCTCATGACCTTAAACTCAAGCCGTGAATCTCCTGCCCTGAAAGTCATGCCCTGAATCTCATGCCCTGAAACTTCTGCCCTGAAACTCACGCATTGAATCTCATGCGCTAAATCTCATGACCTTAAATTCAAGCCGTGAATCTCCTGCCCTGAAACTCATGCCCTAAATTTCAAGCTCTGAAACTCCTGCCCTGAAACTCATGCACTGAAAGACATGCCCTGAAACTCTTGCATTGAAACTCTTGCACTGAAACACCTGCCCTGAATCTCCTGCCCTGAAACTGCTGCCCTGAAACCACAGACCTGAAACCCATGCCCTGAAACTCATGTCCTGAATCTCATGCCCTGAAACTCATGCCCTGAATCTCATGCCGTGAAACTCCTGCCCTCAAACTCATGCACTGAAACTCATGCCCTGAATCTCCTGTCCTGATACTCATGCCCTGAATCTCATGCCCTGAATCTCATGCTCTGAAATTCATGCACTGAAACTCATCCCCTAAATGTCATGCTCTGAAACTCATGCCCTAAATCTCATACCCTGAAACTGCTGCCCTGAAACTCATGCACTGAAACTCATGCCTTGAATCACATGCACCTAAAACTCCTGCCCTGAATCATCTGCCTAGAAACTCATTATCTGAATCACATGCCCTGAAACTCATGCCCTGAATCTCATGCCGTGAAACCCCTGCCCTCAAACTCATGCACTGAAACTCATGCCCTGAATCTCCTGTCCTGAAACTCATGCCCTGAATCTCATGCCCTGAAATTCATGCACTGAAACTCATCCCCTGAATGTTATGCTCTGAAACTCAAGCCCTGATTCTCCTGGCCTGAAACTCATGCCCTGAATCTCATAGCCTTAAACTCCTGCCCTGAATCACCTGCCCTGAAACTCATGCCCTGAATCTCATGCCCTGAAACTGCTGCTCTGAAACTGTTGCGCTGAATCTCAAGCCCGGAAACCACAGACCTGAAATTCATGCCCTGAAACTCATGTACTGAATCTCATGCCCTGAAGCTCATATCCTGAATCTCATGCCCTGAAACTCCTGCCCTCAAACTCATGCACTGAAACTCATGCCCGGAATCTCATGCCTTCATACTCCTGTCCTGAATCACATGCCCTGAAACTCATGCCCTGAATCTCATGCCCTGAAACTACTGCACTGAAACTCATGTCCTGAACCTCATGCCCTGCAACTGCTGCCCTGAATATCATGCCATGAATCTCATATCCTCAAACTCATGCCCTGAATTACATGCCCTGAAACTCCTTCACTGAAACTCATGCCCTGAATCTCATACCCTGAAACTTCTGCCCTGAAGCTCATGCACTGAATCTCATGCGCTAAATCTCATGACCTTAAACTCAAGCCGTGAATCTCCTGCCCTGAAACTCATGCCCTGAATCTCATGCCCTGAAACTTCTGCCCTGAAACTCATGCATTGAATCTCATGCGCTAAATCTCATGACCTTAAACTCAAGCCGTGAATCTCCTGCCCTGAGACTCATGCCCTGAATCTCAAGCTCTGAAACTCCCGCCCTGAAACTCATGCACTGAAAGACATGCCCTGAAACTCTTGCACTGAAACACCTGCCATGAATCTCCTGCCTTGAATCTCCTGCCCTGAAACTGCTGCCCTGAATCTCAAGCCCTGAAACCACAGACCTGATACCCATGCCCTGAAACTCATGTCCTGAATCTCATGCCCTGAAACGCATGCCCTGAATCTCATGCCGTGAAACTCCTGCCCTCAAACTCATTCACTGAAACGCATCCCCTGAATGTCATGCTCTGAAACACATGCCCTGAATCTCATGCCTTCAAACTCCTGTCCTGAATCACATGCCCTGAAACTCATGCCCTGAATCTCATGCCCTGAAACTCTTGCACTGAAACACCTACCCTAAAACTCATGCCCTGAATCTCATGCCGTGAAACTCATGCACTGAAACTCCTGCCCTGAAAATGATACCCTGAATCTCATGCACTGAAACTCATGCCCTGAACCTCATGCCCTGAAACTCAAGCCTGAATCTCATGCACTGAAACTCATGCCCTAAATCTCATACCCTGAAACTCCTGCCCTGAAACTCATGCACTGAAACTCATGCCCTGAATCACAGGCCCTAAAACTCCTGCCCTGAATCATCTGCCCAGAAACTCATTATCTGAATCACATGCCCTGAAATTCCTACCCTGAATCTCATGCCCTGAAACTCATGCCCTGAATCTCATGCCTTGGAACTCCTGCCCTCAAACTCATGCACTGAATCTCATGCCCTGAATCTCATGCTCTGAAATTCATGCACTGAATCTCATCCCCTAAATGTCATGCTCTGAAACTCATGCCCTGAATCTCATGCCTTCAATCTCCTGTCCTGAACCTCATGAGCTGAAACTCAAGCCCTGAATCTCATGCACTGAAACTCATGACCTAAATCTCATACCCTGAAACTGCTGCCCTGAAACTCATGCACTGAAACTAATGCCATGAATCTCATATCATGACACTCACGGCCTGAATTACATGCCCTGACTCTTGTCCTGAATTTCATGTCCTGAAACTCATTCCCTGAATCTCATGCCCTGAAACTTCTGCCCTGAAACTCCTGCACTGAATGTCATGCGCTAAATCTCATGACCTAAAACTCAAGCCGTGAATCTCCTGCCCTGAAACTCATGCCCTGAATCTCATGCCCTGAAACTCATGCATTGAATCTCATGCGCTAAATCTCATGACCTTAAACTCAAGCCGTGAATCTCCTGCCCTGAAACTCATGCCCTGAATCTCAAGCTCTGAAACTCCTGCCCTGAAACTCATGCACTGAAAGACATGCCCTGAAACTCTTGCACTGAAACTCTTGCACTGAAACACCTGCCCTGAATCTCCTGCCCTGAATCTCCTGCCCTGAAATTGCTGCCCTGAATCTCAAGCCCTGAAACCACAGACCTGAAACCCATGCCCTGAAACTCATGTCCTGAAACCCATGCCCTGAAACTCATGTCCTGAATCTCATGCCCTGAAACTCATGCCCTGAATCTCATGCCGTGAAACTCCTGCCCTCAAACTCATGCACTGAAACTCATGCCCTGAATCTCCTGTCCTGATACTCATGCCCTGAATCTCATGCCCTGAATCTCATGCCCTGAAATTCATGCACTGAAACTCATCCCCTGAATGTCATGCTCTGAAACTCATGCCCTGAATCTCATGCCCTCAAACTCTTGCACTGAAACACCTACCCTAAAACTCATGCCCTGAATCTCATGCCGTGAAACTCATGCACTCAAACTCCTGCCCTGAAACTCATGCCCAAAATCTCAAGCCCTGAAACTCTTGCACTGAAACACCAATCCTAAAACTCATGCCCTGAATCTCATGCCGTGAAACTCATGCACTGAAACATCTGCCCTGAAACTGATGCCCTGAATCTCATGCACTGAAACTCATGCCTGAACCTCATGCCCTGAAACTCAAGCCCTGAATCTCATGCACTGAAACTCATGCCCTGAATCACATGCCTTAAAACCCCTGCCCTGAATCATCTGCCCAGAAACTCATTATCTGAATCACATGCCCTGAAACTCATGCCCTGAATCTCATGCCGTGAAACGCCTGCCCTCAAACTCATGCACTGAAACTCATGCCCTGAATCTCCTGTCCTGAAACTCATGCCCTGAATCTCATGCCCAGAAATTCATGCACTGAAACTCATCCCCTGAATATTATGCTCTGAAATTCAAGCCCTGATTCTCCCGGCCTGAAACTCATGCCCTGAATCTCATAGCCTTAAACTCCTGCCCTGAATCACGTGCCCTGAAACTCATGCCCTGAATCTCATGCCCTGAAACTGCTGCTCTGAAACTGCTGCGCTGAATCTCAAGCCCGGAAACCACAGACCTGAAATTCATGCCCTGAAACTCATGTACTGAATCTCATGCCCTGAAACTCATATCCTGAATCTCATGCCCTGAAACCCCTGCCCTCAAACTCATGCACTGAAACTCATGCCCGGAATCTCATGCCTTCAAACTCCTGTCCTGAATCACATGCCCTGAAGCTCATGCCCTGAATCTCATGCCCTGAAACTCTTGCACTGAAACACATACCCTAAAACTCATGCCCTGAAACTCTTGCACTGAAACTCCTACCCTAAAACTCATGCCCTGAATCTCATGCCGTGAAACTCATGCACTGAAACTCCTGCCCTGAAACTGATGCCCTGAATATCATGCACTGAAACTCATGCCCTGAACCTCATGCCCTGAAACTCAAGCCCTGAATCTCATGAACTGAAACTCATGCCCTAAATCTCATACCCTGAAACTCCTGCCCTGAAACTCATGCACTGAAACTCATGCCCTGAATCACATGCCCTAAAACTCCTGCCCTGAATCATCTGCCCAGAAACTCATTATCTGAATCACATGCCCTGAAATTCCTGCCCTGAATCTCATGCCCTGAAACTCATGCCCTGAATCTCATGCCTTGAAACTCCTGTCCTCAAACTCATGCACTGAAACTCATGCCCTGAATCTCATGCCTTCAAACTCCTGTCCTGAATCACATGCCCTGAATCTCATACCCTGAACTTCATGCCCTGAAACTCAAGCCCTGAATCTCATGCACTGAAACTCATGCCCTAAATCTCATACCCTGAAACTGCTGCCCTGAAACTCATGCACTGAAACTAATGCCATGAATCTAATATCATGACACTCACGCCCTGAATTACATGCCCTGACTCTTGCCCTGAAACTCATGTCCTGAAACTCATGCCCTGAATCTCATGCCCTGAAACTTCTGCCCTGAATCTCATGCATTGAATCTCATGCGCTAAATCTCATGACCTAAAACTCAAGCCGTGAATCTCCTGCCCTGAAATTCATGCCCTGAATCTCATGCCCTGAAACTTCTGCCCTGAATCTCATGCATTGAATGTCATGCGCTAAATCTCATGACCTTCAACTCAAGCCGTGAATCTCCTGCCCTGAAACTCATGCCCTGAATCTCAAGCTCTGAAACTCCTGCCCTGAAACTCATGCACTGAAAGACATGCCCTGAAACTCTTGCACTGACACTCTTGCACTGAAACACCTGCCCTGAATCTCCTACCCTGAATCTCCTGCCCTGAAACTGCGGCCCTGAATCTCTAGCCCTGAAATCACAGACCTGAAACCCATGCCCTGAAACTCATGTCCTGAATCTCATGCCCTGAAACTCATGCCCTGAATCTCATGCCGTGAAACTCCTGCCCTCAAACTCATGCACTGAAACTCATGCCCTGAATCTCCTGTCCTGATACTCATGCCCTGAATTTCATGCCCTGAATCTCATGCCCTGAAATTCATGCACTGAAACTCATCCCCTGAATGCCATGCTCTGAAACTCATGCCCTGAATCTCATGCCTTCAAACTCCTGTCCTGAATCACATGCCCTGAAACTCATACCCTGAATCTCATGCCCTGAAACTCTTGCAATGAAACACCTACCCTAAAACTGATGCCCTGAATCTCATGCACTGAAACTCATGCCCTGAACCTCATGCCATGAAACTCATGCCCTGAAACTCCCGCACTTAAACTAATGCCATGAATCTCATATCCTGACACTCACGCCCTGAATTACATGCCCTGAAACTCCTGCCCTGGAACTCATGTCCTGAAACTCATGCCCTGAATCTCATGCCCTGAAACTTCTGCCCTGAAACTCATGCTCTGAATCTCATGCGCTAAATCTCATGACCTTAAACTCAAGCCGTGAATCTCATACCATGAAACTCCTGCCCTGAAACTCATGCACTGAAACTCATGCCCTGAATCACATGCCCTAAAACTGCTGCCCTGAATCATCTGCCCAGAAACTCATTATCTGAATCACATGCCCTGAAATTCCTGCCCTGAATCTCATGCCCTGAAACTCATGCCCTGAATCTCATGCCTTGAAACTCCTGCCCTCAAACTCATGCACTGAAACTCATGCACTGAAACTCATGCCCTGAATCTCATGCCTTGAAACTCCTGCCCTGAATCTCATGCCCTGAAACTCATGCCCTGAATCTCATGCCCTGAAACTCCCGCACTTAAACTAATGCCATGAATCTCATATCCTGACACTCACGCCCTGAATTACATGTCCTGAAACTCATGCCCTGAATCTCATGCCCTGAAACTTCTGCTCTGAAAGTCATGCAATGAATCTCATGCGCTAAATCTCATGACCTTAAACTCAAGCCGTGAATCTCCTGCCCTGAAAGTCATGCCCTGAATCTCATGCCCTGAAACTTCTGCCCTGAAACTCACGCATTGAATCTCATGCGCTAAATCTCATGACCTTAAATTCAAGCCGTGAATCTCCTGCCCTGAAACTCATGCCCTAAATTTCAAGCTCTGAAACTCCTGCCCTGAAACTCATGCACTGAAAGACATGCCCTGAAACTCTTGCATTGAAACTCTTGCACTGAAACACCTGCCCTGAATCTCCTGCCCTGAAACTGCTGCCCTGAAACCACAGACCTGAAACCCATGCCCTGAAACTCATGTCCTGAATCTCATGCCCTGAAACTCATGCCCTGAATCTCATGCCGTGAAACTCCTGCCCTCAAACTCATGCACTGAAACTCATGCCCTGAATCTCCTGTCCTGATACTCATGCCCTGAATCTCATGCCCTGAATCTCATGCTCTGAAATTCATGCACTGAAACTCATCCCCTAAATGTCATGCTCTGAAACTCATGCCCTAAATCTCATACCCTGAAACTGCTGCCCTGAAACTCATGCACTGAAACTCATGCCCTGAATCGCATGCCCTAAAACTCCTGCCCTGAATCATCTGCGCAGAAACTCATTATCTGAATCACATGACCTGAAACTCATGCCCTGAATCTCATGCCTTGAAACTCCTGCCCTCAAACTCATGCAGTCAAACTCCTGTCCTGAATCACATGCCCAGAAACTCATGCCCTGAATCTCATGCCCTGAAACTACTGCACTGAAACTCATTTCCTGAACCTCATGCCCTGAAACTGCTGCCCTGAATATCATGCCAAGAATCTCATATTCTCAAACTCATGACCTGAATTACATGCCCTGAAACTACTTCACTCAAACTCATGCCCTGAAACTCCTGCCCTGAATCTCATGCCCTGAAACTTCTGCCCTGAAACTCATGCACTGAATCTCATGAGCTAAATCTCATGACCTTAAACTCAAGCCGTGAATCTCCTGCCCTGAAACTGATGCCCTGAATCTCATGCCCTGAAATTTCTGCCCTGAAACTCATGCATTGATTCTCATGCGCTAAATTTCATGACCTTAAACTCAAGCCCTGAATCTCCTGCCCTGAATCTCCTGCCCTGAAACTGCCGCCCTGAAACCACAGACCTGAAACCCATGCCGTGAAACTCATGTCCTGAATCTCATGCACTGAAACTCCTGCCCTGAATCATCTGCGCAGAAACTCATTATCTGAATCACATGCCCTGAAACTCATGCCCTGAATCTCATGCCTTGAAACTCCTGCCCTCAAACTCATGCAGTCAAACTCATGCACTGAAACTCATGGCCGAAATCTCATGCCTTCAAACTCCTGTCCTGAATCACATGCCCAGAAACTCATGTTCTGAATCTCATGCCCTGAAACTGCTGCCCTGAATATCATGCCAAGAATCTCATATCCTCAAACTCATGTCCTGAATTACATGTCCTGAAACTACTTCACTCAAACTCATGCCCTGAAACTCATGCCCTGAATCTCATGCCCTGAAACTTCTGCCCTGAAACTCATGCACTGAATCTCATGCGCTAAATCTCATGACCTTAAACTCAAGCCGTGAATCTCCTGCCCTGATACTGATGCCCTGAATCTCATGCCCTGAAACTTCAGCCCTGAAACTCATGCCCTGAATCTCAATCTCTGAAACTCCTGCCCTGAAACTCATGCACTGAAAGACATCCCCTGAAACTCTTGCACTGAAACTCTTGCTCTGAAACACCTGCCCTGAATCTCCTGCCCTGAATCTCCTGTCCTGAAACTGCTGCGCTGAATCTCAAGCCCTGAAACCACAGACCTGAAACCCATGCCCTGAAACTCATGTGGTGAATCTCATGCCCTGAAACTCATGTCCTGAATCTCACGCCCTGAAACTCCTGCCCTCAAACTCATGCACTGAAACTCTTGCACTGAAACACCTGCCCTAAAACACATGCCCTGAATGTCATGCCCTGAAATTCCTGCCCTGAAACTCATGCCCTGAATCTCAGGCCCTGAAACTCTTGCACTGAAACACATACCCTAAAACTCATGCCCTGAATCTCATGCCGTGAAACTCATGCACTGAAACTCCTGCCCTGAAACTGATGCCCTAAATCTCATGCACTGAAACTCATGCCCTGAACCTCATGCCCTGAAACTCAAGCCCTGAATCTCATGCACTGAAACTCATGCCCTAAATCTCATACCCTGAAACTCCTGCCCTGAATCTCATGCACTGAAACTCATGCCCTTAATCACATGCCCTAAAACTCCTGCCCTGAATCATCTGCCCAGAAACTCATTATCTGAAACACATGCCCTGAAATTCCTGCCCTGAATCTCATGCCCTGAAACTCATGCCCTGAATCTCATGCCCTGAAACTTCGGCCCTGAAACTCATGCACTGAATCTCATGCGCTAAATCTCATGACCTTAAACTCAAGCCGTGAATCTCCTGCCCTGAAACTCATGCACTGAATCTCATGCCCTGAAACTTCTGCCCTGAAACTCATGCATTGAATCTCAGGCGCTAAATCTCATGACCTTAAACTCAAGCCGTGAATCTACTGCCCTGAAACTCATGCCCTGAATCTCAAGCTCTGAAACTCCTGCCCTGAAACTCATGCACTGAAAGACATGCCCTGAAACTCTTGCACTGAAACACCTTCCCTGAATCTCCTGCCCTGAATCTCCTGCCCTGAAACTGTTGCCCTGAATCTCAAGCCCTGAAACCACAGACCTGAAACCCATGCCCTGAAACTCATGCCGTGAATCTCATGCCCTGAAACTTATGTCCTGAATCTCATGCCCTGAAACTGATGTACTGAATCTCATGCCCTGAAACTCCTGCCCTCAAACTCATGCACTGAAACTCTTGCACTGAAACACCTGCCCTAAAACACATGCCCTGAATGTCATGCCCTGAAATTCCTGCCCTGAAACTCATGCCCTGAATCTCATGCCCTGAATCTCATGCCGTGAAACTCATGCACTGAAACTCCTGCCCTGAAACTGATGCCCTAAATCTCATCCACTGAAACTCATGCCCTGAACCTCATGCCCTGAAACTCAAGTCCTGAATCTCATGCACTGAAACTCACACCCTAAATCTCATACCCTGAAACTCCTGCCCTGAAACTCATGCACTGAAACTCATGCCCTGAATCACATGCCCTAAAACTCCTGCCCTGAATCATCTGCTCAGAAACTCATTATCTGAATCACATGCCCTGAAATTCCTGCCCTGAATCTCATGCCCTGAAACTCATGCCCTGAATCGTATGCCTTGAAACTCCTGCCCTCAAACTCATGCACTGAAACTCATGCCCTGAATCTCCTGTCCTGATTCTCATGCCCTGAATCTCATGCCCTGAATCTCATGCTCTAAAATTCATGCACTGAAACTCATCCCCTAAATGTCATGCTCTGAAACTCATGCCCTGAATCTCATGCCTTCAAACTCCTGTACTGAATCACATGCCCTGAAACTCATGCCCTGAACCTCATGCCCTGAAACTCAAGCCCTGAATCTCATGCACTGAAAATCATTCCCTAAATCTCATACCCTGAAACTGCTGCCCTGAAACACATGCACTGAAACTAATGCCATGAATCTCATATCATGACACTCACGCCCTGAATTACATGCCCTGACTCTTGCCCTGAAACTCATGTCCTGAAACTCATGCCCTGAATCTCATGCCCTGAAACTTCTGCCCTGAAACTCATGCACTGAATCTCATGCGCTAAATCTCATGACCTAAAACTCAAGCCGTGAATCTCCTGCCCTGAAACTCATGCCCTGAATCTCCTGCCCTGAAACTTCTGCCCTGAAACTCATGCATTAAATCTCATGCGCTAAATCTCGTGACCTTAAACTCAAGCCGTGAATCTCCTGCCTTGAAACTCATGCCCTGAATCTCAA
Source organism: Mobula birostris (assembly GCF_030028105.1). NCBI lineage: Eukaryota > Metazoa > Chordata > Chondrichthyes > Myliobatiformes > Myliobatidae > Mobula > Mobula birostris. Next base: position 129,113 of record NW_027278330.1, read on the forward strand.
GCTCTGAAACTCCTGCCCTGAAACTCATGCACTGAAAGACATGCCCTGAAACTCTTGCACTGAAGCTCTTGCACTGAAACACCTGCCCTGAATCTCCTACCCTGAATCTCCTGCCCTGAAACTGCTGCCCTGAATCTCAAGCCCTGAAACCACGGACCTGATACCCATGCCCTGAAACTCATGTCCTGAATCTCATGCCCTGAAACGCATGCCCTGAATCTCATGCCGTGAAACTCCTGCCCTCAAACTCATGCACTGAAACTCATGCCCTGAATCTCCTGTCCTGATACTCATGCCCTGAATCTCATGTCCTGAATCTCATGCCCTGAAATTCATGCACTGAAACGCATCCCCTGAATGTCATGCTCTGAAACACATGCCCTGAATCTCATGCCTTCAAACTCCTGTCCTGAATCACATGCCCGGAAACTCATGCCCTGAATCTCATGCCCTGAAACTCTTGCACTGAAACACCTACCCTAAAACTCATGCCCTGAATCTCATGCCGTGAAACTCATGCACTGAAACTCCTGCCCTGAAAATGATGCCCTGAATCTCATGCACTGAAACTCATGCCCTGAACCTCATGCTCTGAAACTCAAGCCCTGAATCCCGTGCACTGAAACTCATGCCCTAAATCTCATACCCTGAAACTCCTGCCCTGAAACTCATGCACTGAAACTCATGCCCTGAATCACATGCCCTAAAACTCCTGCCCTGAATCATCTGCCCAGAAACTCATTATCTGAATGACATGTCCTGAAATTCCTACCCTGAATCTCATGCCCTGAAACTCATGCCCTGAATCTCATGCCTTGAAACTCCTGCCCTCAAACTCATGCACTGAATCTCATGCCCTGAATCTCATGCTCTGAAATTCATGCACTGAATCTCATCCCCTAAATGTCATGCTCTGAAACTCATGCCCTGAATCTCATGCCTTCAAACTCCTGTCCTGAACCTCATGAGCTGAAACTCAAGCCCTGAATCTCATGCACTGAAACTCATGCCCTAAATCTCATACCCTGAAACTGCTGCCCTGAAACTCATGCACTGAATCTAATGCCATGAATCTCATATCATGACACTCACGGCCTGAATTACATGCCCTGACTCTTGTCCTGAATCTCATGTCCTGAAACTCATTCCCTGAATCTCATGCCCTGAAACTTCTGCCCTGAAACTCCTGCACTGAATCTCATGCGCTAAATCTCATGACCTAAAACTCAAGCCGTGAATCTCCTGCCCTGAAACTCATGCCCTGAATCTCATGCCCTGAAACTCATGCCCTGAATCTCATGTCGTGAAACCCCTGCCCTCAATCTCATGCACTGAAACTCATGCCCTGAATCTCCTGTCCTGAAACTCATGCCCTGAATCTCATGCCCTGAAATTCATGCACTGAAACTCATCCCCTGAATGTTATGCTCTGAAACTCAAGCCCAGATTCTCCTGGCCTGAAACTCATGCCCTGAATCTCATAGCCTTAAACTCCTGCCCTGAATCACCTGCCCTGAAACTCATGCCCTGAATCTCATGCCCTGAAACTGCTGCTCTGAAACTGCTGCGCTGCATCTCAAGCCCGGAAACCACAGACCTGAAATTCATGCCCTGAAACTCATGTACTGAATCTCAAGCTCTGAAACTCCTGCCCTGAAACTCATGCACTGAAAGACATGCCCTGAAACTCTTGCACTGAAACTCTTGCACTGAAACACCTGCCCTGAATCTCCTGCCCTGAAACTGCTGCCCTGAATCCACAGACCTGAAACCCATTCCCTGAAACAAATGTCGTGAATCTCATGCCCTGAAACTCATATCCTGAATCTCATGCCCTGAAACTGATGTACTGAATCTCATGCCCTGAAACACATGTCCTGAATCTCATGCCCTGAAACTCCTGCCCTCAATCTCATGCACTGAAACTCATGCCCGGAATCTCATGCCTTCAAACTCCTGTCCTGAATCACATGCCCTGAAACTCATGCACTGAATCTCATGCCCTGAAACTACTGCACTGAAACTCATGTCCTGAACCTCATGCCCTGAAACTGCTGCCCTGAATATCATGCCATGAATCTCATATCCTCATACTCATGCCCTGAATTACATGCCCTGAAACTCATTCACTGAAATTCATGCACTGAAACTCATGCCCTGAATCTCATGCCCTGAAACTTCTGTCCTGAAACTCATGCACTGAATCTCATGCGCTAAATCTCATGACTTTAAACTCAAGCCGTGAATCCCCTGCCCTGAAACTCATGCCCTGAATCTCATACCCTGAAACTTCTGCCCTGAAACTCATGCATTGAATCTCATGTGCTAAATCTCATGACCTTAAACTCAAACCGTGAATCTCCTGCCCTGAAACTCATGCCCTGAATCTCAAGCTCTGAAACTCCTGCCCTGAAACTCATGCACTGAAAGACGTGCCCTGAAACTCTTGCACTGAAACTCTTGCACTGAAACACCTGCCCTGAATCTGTTGCCCTGAATCTCCTGCCCTGAAACTGCTGCCCTGATTCTCAAACCCTGAAACCACGGACCTGAAACCCATGCCCTGAAACTCATGTCCTGAATCTCATGACCTGAATCTCATGCCGTGAAACTCCTGCCCTCAAACTCATGCACTGAAACTCATGCCCTGAATCTCCTGTCCTGATACTCATGCCCTGAATCTCATGTCCTGAATCTCATGCCCTGAATCTCATGCCTTCAAATTCTTCTCCTGAATCACATGCCCTGAAACTCATGCCCTGAATCTCATGCCCTCAAACTCTTGCACTGAAACACCTGCCCTAAAACATATGCCCTGAATGTCATGCCCAGAAATTCGTGCCCCGAAACTCAAGCCCAAATTCTCAAGCCCTGAAACTCTTGCACTGAAACACCTACCCTAAAACTCATGCCCTGAATCTCATGCCGTGAAACTCATGCACTGAAACTCCTGCCCTGAAACTGATGCCCTGAATCTCATGCACTGAAACTCATGCCCTGAACCTCATGCCCTGAAACTCAAGCCCTGATTATCATGCACTGAAACTCATGCCCTGAATCTCAAGCTCTGAAACTCCTGCCCTGAAACTCATGCACTGAAAGACATGCCCTGAAACTCTTGCACTGAAACTCTTGCACTGAAACACCTGCCGTGAATCTCCTGCCCTGAAACTGCTGCCCTGAATCCACAGACCTGAAACCCATTCCCTGAAACTAATGTCGTGAATCTCATGCCCTGAAACTCATATCCTGAATCTCATGCCCTGAAACTGATGTACTGAATCTCATGCCCTGAAATTCATGTCCTGAATCTCATGCCCTGAAACTCCTGCCCTCAATCTCATGCACTGAAACTCATGCCCGGAAGTTCATGCCTTCAAACTCCTGTCCTGAATCACATGCCCTGAAACTCATGCACTGAATCTCATGCCCTGAAACTACTGCACTGAAACTCATGTCCTGAACCTCATGCCCTGAAACTGCTGCCCTGAATATCATGCCATGAATCTCATATCCTCAAACTCATGCCCTGAATTACATGCCCTGAAACTCCTTCACTGAAATTCATGCCCTGAAACTCATGCCCTGAATCTCATGCCCTGAAACTTCTGCCCTGAAACTCATGCACTGAATCTCATGCGCTAAATCTCATGACTTTAAACTCAAGCCGTGAATCTCCTGCCCTGAAACTCATGCCCTGAATCTCAAGCTCAAAAACTCCTGCCCTGAAACTCATGCACTGAAAGACATGCCCTGAAACTCTTGCACTGAAACACCTGCCCTGAATCTGTTGCCCTGAATCTCCTGCCCTGAAACTGCTGCCCTGATTCTCAAGCCCTGAAACCACGGACCTGAAACCCATGCCCTGAAACTCATGTCCTGAATCTCATGCCCTGAATCTCATGCCGTGAAACTCCTGCCCTCAAACTCATGCACTGAAACTCATGCCCTGAATCTCCTGTCCTGATACTCATGCCCTGAATCTCATGCCCTGAATCTCAGGCCTTCAAATTCTTCTCCTGAATCACATGCCCTGAAACTCATGCCCTGAATCTCATGCCCTCAAACTCTTGCACTGAAACACCTGCCCTAAAACACATGCCCTGAATGTCATGCCCTGAAATTCCTGCCCTGAAACTCATGCCCAAAATCTCAAGCCCTGAAACTCTTGCACTGAAACACCTACCCTAAAACTCATGCCCTGAATCTCATGCCGTGAAACTCATGCACTGAAACTCCTGCCCTAAAACTGATGCCCTGAATCTCATGCACTGAAACTCATGCCCAGAACCTCATGCCCTGAAACTCAAGCCCTGAATCTCATGCACTGAAACTCATTCCCTGAATCACATGGTCCAAAACTCCTGCCCTGAATCATTTGCCCAGAAACTCATTATCTGAATCACATCCCCTGAATCTCATGCCGTGAAACCCCTGCCCTCAAACTCATGCACTGAAACTCATGCCCTGAATCTCCTGCCCTGAAACTCATGCCCTGAATCTCATGCACTGAAACTCATCCCATGAATGTTATGCTCTGAAACTCATGCCCTGATTCTCCAGGCCTGAAACTCATGCCCTGAATCTCATAGCCTTAAACTCCTGCCCTGAATCACCTGCCCTGAAACACATGCCCTGAATCGCATGCCCTGAAACTGCTGCGCTGAATATCAAGCCCGGAAACCACAGACCTGAAATTCATGCCCTGAAACTCATGTACTGAATCTCATGCCCTGAAACTCATATCCTGAATCTCATACCCTGAAACTCCTGCCCTCAAACTCATGCACTGAAACTCATGCCCGGAATCTCATGCCTTCAAACTCCTGTCCTGAATCACATGCCCTGAAACTCATGCCCTGAATCTCATGCCCTGAAACTACTGCACTGAAACTCATGTCCTGAACCTCATGCCCTGAAACTGCTGCCCTGAATATCATGCACTGAATCTCATGCGCTAAATCTCATGACCTTAAACTCAAGCCGTGAATCTCCTGCCCTGAAACTCATGCCCTGAATCTCAAGCTCTGAAACTCCTGCCCTGAAACTCATGCACTGAAAGACATGCCCTGAAACTCTTGCACTGAAACTCTTGCACTGAAACACCTGCCCTGAATATCCTGCCCTGAAACTGCTGCCCTGAATCTCAAGCCCTGAAACCACAGACCTGATACCCATGCCCTGAAACTCATGTCCTGAATCTCATGCCCTGAAACGCATGCCCTGAATCTCATGCCGTGAAACTCCTGCCCTCAAACTCATGCACTGAAACTCATGCCCTGAATCTCCTGTCCTGATACTCATGCCCTGAATCTCATGCCCTGAATCTCATGCCCTGAAATTCATGCACTGAAACGCATCCCCTGAATGTCATGCTCTGAAACTCATGCCCTGAATCTCATGCCTTCAAACTCCTGTCCTGAATCACATGCCCTGAAACTCATGCCCGAAATCTCATACCCTGAAACTCCTGCCCTGAAACTCATGCACTGAAACTCATGCCCTGAATCACATGCCCTAAAACTCCTGCCCTGAATCATCTGCCCAGAAACTCATGCCCTGAATTATATGCCCTGAAATTCCTGCCCTGAATCTCATGCCCTGAAACTCATGCCCTGAATCTCATGCCTTGAAACTCCTGCCCTCAAACCCATGCACTAAATCTCATGCCCTGAATCTCATGCTCTGACATTCATGCACTGAAACTCATCCCCTAAATGTCATGCTCTGAAACTCATGCCCTGAATCTCATGCCTTCAAACTCCTGTCCTAAATCTCATACCCTGAAACTGCTGCCCTGAAACTCATGCACTGAAATTAATGCCATGAATCTCATATCATGACACTCACGCCCTGAATTACATGCCCTGACTCTTGCCCTGAATCTCATGTCCTGAAACTCATTCCCTGAATCTCATGCCCTGAAACTTCTGCCCTGAAACTCATGCACTGAATCTCATGCGCTAAATCTCATGACCTAAAACTCAGGCCGTGAATCTCCTGCCCTGAAACTCATGCCCTGAATCTCATGCCCTGAAACTCATGCATTGAATCTCATGCGCTAAATCTCATGACCTTAAACTCAAGCCGTGAATCTCCTGCCCTGAAACTCATGCCCTGAATCTCAAGCTCTGAAACTCCTGCCCTGAAACTCATGCACTGAAAGACATGCCCTGAAACTGTTGCATTGAAACTCTTGCACTGAAACACCTGCCCTGAAACTCCTGCCCTGAATCTCCTGCCCTGAAATTGCTGCCCTGAATCTCAAGCCCTGAAACCACGGACCTTAAAGCCATGCCCTGAAACTCATGTCCTGAAACCCATGCCCTGAAACTCATGTCCTGAATCTCATGCCCTGAAACTCATGCCCTGAATCTCATGCCGTGAAACTCCTGCCCTCAAACTCATGCACTGAAACTCATGCCCTGAATCTCCTGTCCTGATACTCATGCCCTGAATCTCATGCCCTGAAATTCATGCACTGAAACTCATCCCCTGAATGTCATGTTCTGAAACTCATGCCCTGAATCTCATGCCTTCAAATTCTTCTCCTGAATCACATGCCCTGAAACTCATGCCCTGAATCTCATGCCCTCAAACTCTTGCACTGAAACACCTGCCCTAAAACACATGCCCTGAATGTCATGCCCTGAAATTCCTGCCCTGAAATTCATGCCCAAAATCTCAAGCCCTGAAACTCTTGCACTGAAACACCTACCCTAAAACTCATGCCCTGAATCTCATGCCGTGAAACTCATGCACTGAAACTCCTGCCCTGAAACTGATGCCCAGAATCTCATGCACTGAAATTCATGCGCTGAACCTCATGCCCTGAAACTCAAGCCTTGAATCTCATGCACTGAAACTCATGCCCTGAATCACATGCCCTAAAACTCCTGCCCTGAATCATCTGCCTAGAAACTCATTATCTGAATCACATGCCCTGAAACTCATGCCCTGAATCTCATGCCGTGAACCCCCTGCCCTCAAACTCATGCACTGAAACTCATGCCCTGAATCTCCTGTCCTGAAACTCATGCCCTGAATCTCATGCCCTGAAATTCATGCACTGAAACTCATCCCCTGAATGTTATGCTCTGAAACTCAAGCCCTGATTCTCCTGGCCTGAAACTCATGCCCTGAATCTCATAGCCTTAAACTCCTGCCCTGAATCACCTGCCTTGAAACTCATGCCCTGAATCTCAATCCCTGAAACTGCTGCTCTGAAACTGCTGCGCTGAATCTCAAGCCCGGAAACCACAGACCTGAAATTCATGCCCTGAAACTCATGTACTGAATCTCATGCCCTGAAGCTCATATCCTGAATCTCATGCCCTGAAACTCCTGCCCTCAAACTCATGCACTGAAACTCATGCCCGGAATCTCATGCCTTCATACTCCTGTCCTGAATCACATGCCCTGAAACTCATGCCCTGAATCACATGCCCTGAAATTCCTGCATTGAATCTCATGCCCTGAAACTCATGCCCTGAATCTCATGCCCTGAAACTCATGCCCTCAAACTCATGCCCTGAACCTCATGCCCTGCAACTGCTGCCCTGAATATCATGCCATGAATCTCATATCCTCAAACTCATGCCCTGAATTACATGCCCTGAAAGACATGCCCTGAAACTCTTGCACTGAAACACCTGCCCTGAATCTGTTGCCCTGAATCTCCTGCCCTGAAACTGCTGCCCTGATTCTCAAGCCCTGAAACTCATGCCCTGAAACTCAAGCCCTGAATCTCATGCACTGAAACTCATTCCCTGAATCACATGGTCCAAAACTCCTGCCCTGAATCATTTGCCCAGAAACTCATTATCTGAATCACATCCCCTGAATCTCATGCCGTGAAACCCCTGCCCTCAAACTCATGCACTGAAACTCATGCCCTGAAACTTCTGCCCTGAAACTCATGCACTGAATCTCATGCGCTAAATCTCATGACTTTAAACTCAAGCCGTGAATCTCCTGCCCTGAAACTCATGCCCTGAATCTCAAGCTCAAAAACTCCTGCCCTGAAACTCATGCACTGAAAGACATGCCCTGAAACTCTTGCACTGAAACACCTGCCCTGAATCTGTTGCCCTGAATCTCCTGCCCTGAAACTGCTGCCCTGATTCTCAAGCCCTGAAACCACGGACCTGAAACCCATGCCCTGAAACTCATGTCCTGAATCTCATGCCCTGAATCTCATGCCGTGAAACTCCTGCCCTCAAACTCATGCACTGAAACTCATGCCCTGAATCTCCTGTCCTGATACTCATGCCCTGAATCTCATGCCCTGAATCTCAGGCCTTCAAATTCTTCTCCTGAATCACATGCCCTGAAACTCATGCCCTGAATCTCATGCCCTCAAACTCTTGCACTGAAACACCTGCCCTAAAACACATGCCCTGAATGTCATGCCCTGAAATTCCTGCCCTGAAACTCATGCCCAAAATCTCAAGCCCTGAAACTCTTGCACTGAAACACCTACCCTAAAACTCATGCCCTGAATCTCATGCCGTGAAACTCATGCACTGAAACTCCTGCCCTAAAACTGATGCCCTGAATCTCATGCACTGAAACTCATGCCCAGAACCTCATGCCCTGAAACTCAAGCCCTGAATCTCATGCACTGAAACTCATTCCCTGAATCACATGGTCCAAAACTCCTGCCCTGAATCATTTGCCCAGAAACTCATTATCTGAATCACATCCCCTGAATCTCATGCCGTGAAACCCCTGCCCTCAAACTCATGCACTGAAACTCATGCCCTGAATCTCCTGTCCTGAAACTCATGCCCTGAATCTCATGCACTGAAACTCATCCCATGAATGTTATGCTCTGAAACTCATGCCCTGATTCTCCAGGCCTGAAACTCATGCCCTGAATCTCATAGCCTTAAACTCCTGCCCTGAATCACCTGCCCTGAAACACATGCCCTGAATCGCATGCCCTGAAACTGCTGCGCTGAATATCAAGCCCGGAAACCACAGACCTGAAATTCATGCCCTGAAACTCATGTACTGAATCTCATGCCCTGAAACTCATATCCTGAATCTCATACCCTGAAACTCCTGCCCTCAAACTCATGCACTGAAACTCATGCCCGGAATCTCATGCCTTCAAACTCCTGTCCTGAATCACATGCCCTGAAACTCATGCCCTGAATCTCATGCCCTGAAACTACTGCACTGAAACTCATGTCCTGAACCTCATGCCCTGAAACTGCTGCCCTGAATATCATGCACTGAATCTCATGCGCTAAATCTCATGACCTTAAACTCAAGCCGTGAATCTCCTGCCCTGAAACTCATGCCCTGAATCTCAAGCTCTGAAACTCCTGCCCTGAAACTCATGCACTGAAAGACATGCCCTGAAACTCTTGCACTGAAACTCTTGCACTGAAACACCTGCCCTGAATATCCTGCCCTGAAACTGCTGCCCTGAATCTCAAGCCCTGAAACCACAGACCTGATACCCATGCCCTGAAACTCATGTCCTGAATCTCATGCCCTGAAACGCATGCCCTGAATCTCATGCCGTGAAACTCCTGCCCTCAAACTCATGCACTGAAACTCATGCCCTGAATCTCCTGTCCTGATACTCATGCCCTGAATCTCATGCCCTGAATCTCATGCCCTGAAATTCATGCACTGAAACGCATCCCCTGAATGTCATGCTCTGAAACTCATGCCCTGAATCTCATGCCTTCAAACTCCTGTCCTGAATCACATGCCCTGAAACTCATGCCCGAAATCTCATACCCTGAAACTCCTGCCCTGAAACTCATGCACTGAAACTCATGCCCTGAATCACATGCCCTAAAACTCCTGCCCTGAATCATCTGCCCAGAAACTCATGCCCTGAATTATATGCCCTGAAATTCCTGCCCTGAATCTCATGCCCTGAAACTCATGCCCTGAATCTCATGCCTTGAAACTCCTGCCCTCAAACCCATGCACTAAATCTCATGCCCTGAATCTCATGCTCTGACATTCATGCACTGAAACTCATCCCCTAAATGTCATGCTCTGAAACTCATGCCCTGAATCTCATGCCTTCAAACTCCTGTCCTAAATCTCATACCCTGAAACTGCTGCCCTGAAACTCATGCACTGAAATTAATGCCATGAATCTCATATCATGACACTCACGCCCTGAATTACATGCCCTGACTCTTGCCCTGAATCTCATGTCCTGAAACTCATTCCCTGAATCTCATGCCCTGAAACTTCTGCCCTGAAACTCATGCACTGAATCTCATGCGCTAAATCTCATGACCTAAAACTCAGGCCGTGAATCTCCTGCCCTGAAACTCATGCCCTGAATCTCATGCCCTGAAACTCATGCATTGAATCTCATGCGCTAAATCTCATGACCTTAAACTCAAGCCGTGAATCTCCTGCCCTGAAACTCATGCCCTGAATCTCAAGCTCTGAAACTCCTGCCCTGAAACTCATGCACTGAAAGACATGCCCTGAAACTGTTGCATTGAAACTCTTGCACTGAAACACCTGCCCTGAAACTCCTGCCCTGAATCTCCTGCCCTGAAATTGCTGCCCTGAATCTCAAGCCCTGAAACCACGGACCTTAAAGCCATGCCCTGAAACTCATGTCCTGAAACCCATGCCCTGAAACTCATGTCCTGAATCTCATGCCCTGAAACTCATGCCCTGAATCTCATGCCGTGAAACTCCTGCCCTCAAACTCATGCACTGAAACTCATGCCCTGAATCTCCTGTCCTGATACTCATGCCCTGAATCTCATGCCCTGAAATTCATGCACTGAAACTCATCCCCTGAATGTCATGTTCTGAAACTCATGCCCTGAATCTCATGCCTTCAAATTCTTCTCCTGAATCACATGCCCTGAAACTCATGCCCTGAATCTCATGCCCTCAAACTCTTGCACTGAAACACCTGCCCTAAAACACATGCCCTGAATGTCATGCCCTGAAATTCCTGCCCTGAAATTCATGCCCAAAATCTCAAGCCCTGAAACTCTTGCACTGAAACACCTACCCTAAAACTCATGCCCTGAATCTCATGCCGTGAAACTCATGCACTGAAACTCCTGCCCTGAAACTGATGCCCAGAATCTCATGCACTGAAATTCATGCGCTGAACCTCATGCCCTGAAACTCAAGCCTTGAATCTCATGCACTGAAACTCATGCCCTGAATCACATGCCCTAAAACTCCTGCCCTGAATCATCTGCCTAGAAACTCATTATCTGAATCACATGCCCTGAAACTCATGCCCTGAATCTCATGCCGTGAACCCCCTGCCCTCAAACTCATGCACTGAAACTCATGCCCTGAATCTCCTGTCCTGAAACTCATGCCCTGAATCTCATGCCCTGAAATTCATGCACTGAAACTCATCCCCTGAATGTTATGCTCTGAAACTCAAGCCCTGATTCTCCTGGCCTGAAACTCATGCCCTGAATCTCATAGCCTTAAACTCCTGCCCTGAATCACCTGCCTTGAAACTCATGCCCTGAATCTCAATCCCTGAAACTGCTGCTCTGAAACTGCTGCGCTGAATCTCAAGCCCGGAAACCACAGACCTGAAATTCATGCCCTGAAACTCATGTACTGAATCTCATGCCCTGAAGCTCATATCCTGAATCTCATGCCCTGAAACTCCTGCCCTCAAACTCATGCACTGAAACTCATGCCCGGAATCTCATGCCTTCATACTCCTGTCCTGAATCACATGCCCTGAAACTCATGCCCTGAATCACATGCCCTGAAATTCCTGCATTGAATCTCATGCCCTGAAACTCATGCCCTGAATCTCATGCCCTGAAACTCATGCCCTCAAACTCATGCCCTGAACCTCATGCCCTGCAACTGCTGCCCTGAATATCATGCCATGAATCTCATATCCTCAAACTCATGCCCTGAATTACATGCCCTGAAACTCCTTCACTGAAAGTCATGCCCTGAATCTCATACACTGAAACTTCTGCCCTGAAGCTCATGCACTGAATCTCATGCGCTAAATCTCATGACCTTAAACTCAAGCCGTGAATCTCCTGCCCTGAAACTCATGCCCTGAATCTCATGCCCTGAAACTTCTGCCCTGAAACTCATGCATTGAATCTCATGCGCTAAATCTCATGACCTTAAATCAAGCCGTGAATCTCCTGCCCTGAAACTCATGCCCTGAATCTCAAGCTCTGAAACTCCTGCCCTGAAACTCATGCACTGAAAGACATGCCCTGAAACTCTTGCACTGAAACTCTTGCACAGAAACACCTGCCCTGAATCTGTTGCCCTGAATCTCCTGCCCTGAAACTGCTGCCCTGATTCTCAAGCCCTGAAACCACGGACCTGAAACCCATGCCCTGAAACTCATGTCCTGAATCTCATGCACTGAATCTCATGCCGTGAAACTCCTGCCCTCAAACTCATGCACTGAAACTCATGCCCTGAATCTCCTGTCCTGATACTCATGCCCTGAATCTCATGCCCTGAATCTCATGCCTTCAAATTCTTATCCTGAATCACATGCCCTGAAACTCATGCCCAAAATCTCAAGCCCTGAAACTCTTGCACTGAAACACCTACCCTAAAACTCATGCCCTGAATCTCATGCCGTGAAACCCCTGCCCTCAAACTCATGCACTGAAACTCATGCCCTGAATCTCCTGTCCTGAAACTCATGCCCTGATTCTCCTGGCCTGAAACTCACGCCCTGAATCTCATAGCCTTAAACTCCTGCCCTGAATCACCTGCCCTGAAACACATGCCCTGAATCTCATGCCCTGAAACTGCTGCGCTGAATATCAAGCTCGGAAACCACAGACCTGAAATTCATGCCCTGAAACTCATGTACTGAATCTCATGCCCTGAAACTCATATCCTGAATCTCATACCCTGAAACTCCTGCCCTCAAACTCATGCACTGAAACTCATGCCCGGAATCTCATGACTTCAAACTCCTGTCCTGAATCACATGCCCTGAATCTCATGCCCTGAATCTCATGCCCTGAAACTACTGCACTGAAACTCATGTCCTGAACCTCATGCCCTGCAACTGCTGCCCTGAATATCATGCCATGAATCTCATATCCTCAAACTCATGCCCTGAATTACATACCCTGAAACACCTTCACTGAAACTCATGCCCTGAATCTCATACCCTGAAACTTCTGCCCTGAAGCTCATGCACTGAATCTCATGCGCTAAATCTCATGACCTTAAACTCAAGCCGTGAATCTCTTGCCCTGAAACTCCTGCCCTGAAACTCATGCACTCAAACTCATGCCCTGAATCACATGCCCTAAAACTCCTGCCCTGAATCATCTGCCCAGAAACTCATTATCTGAATCACATGCCCTGAAATTCCTGCCCTGAATCTCATGCCCTGAAACTCATGCCCTGAATCTCATGCCTTGAAACTCCTGCCCTCAAACTCATGCACTGAATCTCATGCCCTGAATCTCATGCTCTGACATTCATGCACTGAAACTCATCCCCTAAATGTCATGCTCTGAAACTCATGCCCTGAATCTCATGCCTTCAAACTCCTGTCCTGAATCACATGCCCTGAAACTCATGCCCTGAACCTCATGCCCTGAAACTCAAGCCCTGAATCTCATGCACTGAAACTCATGCCCTAAATCTCATACCCTGAAACTGCTGCCCTGAAACTCATGCTCTGAAACTAATGCCATGAATCTCATATCATGACACTCACGCCCTGAATTACACGCCCTGACTCTTGCCCTGAATCTCATGTTCTGAAACTCATTCCCTGAATCTCATGCCCTGAAACTTCTGCCCTGAAACTCATGCACTGAATCTCATGCGCTAAATCTCATGACCTAAAACTCAAGCCGTGAATCTCCTGCCCTGAAACTCATGCCCTGAATCTCATGCCCTGAAACTCATGCATTGAATCTCATGCGCTAAATCTCATGATCATAAACTCACGCCGTGAATCTCCTGCCCTGAAACTCATGCCCTGAATCTCATGCCCTGAAACACATGCATTGAATCTCATGCGCTAAATCTCATGACCATAAACTCAAGCCGTGAATTTACTGCCCTGAAACTCATGCCCTGAATCTCAAGCTCTGAAACTCCTGCCCTGAAACTCATGCACTGAAAGACATGCCCTGAAACTCTTGCACTGAAACTCTTGCACTGAAACACCTGCCCTGAATCTCCTGCCCTGAATCTCCTGCCCTGAAATTGCTGCCCTGAATCTCAAGCCCTGAAACCACGGACCTGAAACCCATGCCCTGAAACTCATGTACTGAAACCCATGCCCTGAAACTCATGTCCTGAATCTCATGCCCTGAAACTCAGGCCCTGAATCTCATGCCGTGAAACTCCTGCCCTCAGACTCATGCACTGAAACTCATGCCCTGAATCTCCTGTCCTGATACTCATGCCCTGAATCTCATGCCCTGAAATTCATGCACTGAAACTCATCCCCTGAATGTCATGCTCTGAAACTCATGCCCTGAATCTCATGCCTTCAAATTCTTCTCCTGAATCACATGCCCTGAAACTCATGCCCTGAATCTCATGCCCTCAAACTCTTGCACTGAAACACGTGCCCTAAAACACATGCCCTGAATGTCATGCCCTGAAATTCCTGCCCTGAAATTCATGCCCAAAATCTCAAGCCCTGAAACTCTTGCACTGAAACACCTACCCTAAAACTCATGCCCTGAATCTCATGCCCTGAAACTGCTGCTCTGAAACTGCTGCGCTGAATCTCAAGCCCCTAAACCACAGACCTGAAATTCATGCCCTCAAACTCATGTACTGTATCTCATGCCCAGAAACTCATGTCCTGAATCTCATGCCCTGAAACTCCTGCCCTCAAACTCATGCACTGAAACTCATGCCCGGAATCTCATGCCTTCATACTCCTGTCCTGAATCACATGCCCTGAAACTCATGCCCTGAATCTCATGCCCTGCAACTGCTGCCCTGAATATCATGCCATGAATCTCATATCCTCAAACTCATGCCCTGAATTACATGCCCTGAAACTCCTTCACTGAAACTCATGCCCTGAATCTCATACCCTGAAACTTCTGCCCTGAAGCTCATGCACTGAATCTCATGCGCTAAATCTCATGACCTTAAACTCAAGCCGTGAATCTCCTGCCCTGAAACTCATGCCCTGAATCTCATGCCCTGAAACTTCTGCCCTGAAACTCATGCATTGAATCTCATGCGCTAAATCTCATGACCTTAAACTTTAGCCGTGAATCTCCTGCCCTGAGACTCATGCCCTGAATCTCAAGCTCTGAAACTCCCGCCCTGAAACTCATGCACTGAAAGACATGCCCTGAAACTCTTGCACTGAAACTCTTGCTCTGAAACACCTGCCCTGAATCTCCTGCCCTGAATCTCCTGCCCTGAAACTGCTGCCCTGAATCTCAAGCCCTGAAACCACAGACCTGATACCCATGCCCTGAAACTCATGTCCTGAATCTCATGCCCTGAAACGCATGCCCTGAATCTCATGCCGTGAAACTCCTGCCCTCAAACTCATGCACTGAAACTCTTGCACTGAAACACCTACCCTAAAACTCATGCCCTGAATCTCATGCCGTGAAACTCATGCACTGAAACTCCTGCCCTGAAAATGATGCCCTGAATCTCATGCACTGAAACTCATGCCCTGAACCTCATGCCCTGAAACTCAAGCCCTGAATCTCATGCACTGAAACTCATGCCCTAAATCTCATACCCTGAAACTCCTGCCCTGAAACTCATGCACTGAAACTCATGCCCTGAATCACATGCCCTAAAACTCCTGCCCTGAATCATCTGCCCAGAAACTCATTATCTGAATCACATGCCCTGAAATTTCTACCCAGAATCTCATGCCCTGAAACTCATGCCCTGAATCTCATGCCTTGAAACTCCTGCCCTCAAACTCATGCACTGAATCTCATGCCCTGAATCTCATGCTCTGAAATTCATGCACTGAATCTCATCCCCTAAATGTCATGCTCTGAAACTCATGCCCTGAATCTCATGCCTTCAAAGTCCTGTCCTGAACCTCATGAGCTGAAACTCAAGCCCTGAATCTCATGCACTGAAACTCATGCCCTAAATCTCATACCCTGAAACTGCTGCCCTGAAACTCATGCACTGAAACTAATGCCATGAATCTCATATCATGACACTCACGGCCTGAATTACATGCCCTGACTCTTGTCCTGAATCTCATGTCCTGAAACTCATTCCCTGAATCTCATGCCCTGAAACTTCTGCCCTGAAACTCCTGCACTGAATGTCATGCGCTAAATCTCATGACCTAAAACTCAAACCGTGAATCTCCTGCCCTGAAACTCATGCCCTGAATCTCATGCCCTGAAACTCATGCATTGAATCTCATGCGCTAAATCTCATGACCTTAAACTCAAGCCGTGAATCTCCTGCCCTGAAACTCATGCCCTGAATCTCAAGCTCTGAAACTCCTGCCCTGAAACTCATGCACTGAAAGACATGCCCTGAAACTCTTGCACTGAAACTCTTGCACTGAAACACCTGCCCTGAATCTCCTGCCCTGAAATTGCTGCCCTGAATCTCAAGCCCTGAAACCACAGACCTGAAACCCATGCCCTGAAACTCATGTCCTGAAACCCATGCCCTGAAACTCATGTCCTGAATCTCATGCCCTGAAACTCATGCCCTGAATCTCATGCCGTGAAACTCCTGCCCTCAAACTCATGCACTGAAACTCATGCCCTGAATCTCCTGTCCTGATACTCATGCCCTGAATCTCATGCCCTGAATCTCATGCCCTGAAATTCATGCACTGAAACTCATCCCCTGAATGTCATGCTCTGAAACTCATGCCCTGAATCTCATGCCTTCAAATTCTTCTCCTGATTCACATGCCCTGAAACTCATGCCCTGAATCTCATGCCCTCAAACTCTTGCACTGAAACACCTACCCTAAAACTCATGCCCTGAATCTCATGCCGTGAAACTCATGCACTGAAACTCCTGCCCTGAAACTCATGCCCAAAATCTCAAGCCATGAAACTCTTGCACTGAAACACCTATCCTAAAACTCATGCCCTGAATCTCATGCCGTGAAACTCATGCACTGAAACTCCTGCCCTGAAACTGATGCCCTGAATCTCATGCACTGAAACTCATGCCTGAACCTCATGCCCTGAAACTCAAGCCCTGAATCTCATGCACTGAAACTCATGCCCTGAATCACATGCCTTAAAACCCCTGCCTTGAATCATCTGCCCA
The DNA here is from genome assembly GCF_030028105.1 of Mobula birostris. Classification (NCBI taxonomy): domain Eukaryota; kingdom Metazoa; phylum Chordata; class Chondrichthyes; order Myliobatiformes; family Myliobatidae; genus Mobula; species Mobula birostris. Next base: position 146,354 of record NW_027278330.1, read on the forward strand.
GAAACTCATTATCTGAATCACATGCCCTGACCCTCATGCCCTGAATCTCATGCCGTGAAACGCCTGCCCTCAAACTCATGCACTGAAACTCATGCCCTGAATCTCCTGTCCTGAAACTCATGCCCTGAATCTCATGCCCTGAAATTCATGCACTGAAACTCATCCCCTGAATATTATGCTCTGAAATTCAAGCCCTGATTCTCCCGGCCTGAAACTCATGCCCTGAATCTCATAGCCTTAAACTCCTGCCCTGAATCACCTGCCCTGAAACTCATGCCCTGAAACTGCTGCTCTGAAACTGCTGCGCTGAATCTCAAGCCCGGAAACCACAGACCTGAAATTCATGCCCTGAAACTCATGTACTGAATCTCATGCCCTGAAACTCATATCCTGAATCTCATGCCCTGAAACTCCTGCCCTCAAACTCATGCACTGAAACTTATGCCCGGAATCTCATGCCTTCAAACTCCTGTCCTGAATCACATGCCCTGAAGCTCATGCCCTGAATCTCATGCCCTGAAACTCTTGCACTGAAACACATACCCTAAAACTCATGCCCAGAAACTGTTGCACTGAAACTCCTACCCTAAAACTCATGCCCTGAATCTCATGCCGTGAAACTCATGCACTGAAACTCCTGCCCTGAAACTGATGCCCTGAATATCATGCACTGAAACTCATGCCCTGAACCTCATGCCCTGAAACTCAAGCCCTGAATCTCATGCACTGAAACTCATGCCCTAAATCTCATACCCTGAATCTCCTGCCCTGAAACTCATGCACTGAAACTCATGCCCTGAATCACATGCCCTAAAACTCCTGCCCTGAATCATCTGCCCAGAAACTCATTATCTGAATCACATGCCCTGAAATTCCTGCCCTGAATCTCATGCCCTGAAACTCATGCCCTGAATCTCATGCCTTGAAACTCCTGCCCTCAAACTCATGCACTGAAACTCATCCCCTAAATGTCATGCTCTGAAACTCATGCCCTGAATCTCATGCCTTCAAACTCCTGTCCTGAATCACATGCCCTGAAACTCATACCCTGAACTTCATGCCCTGAAACTCAAGCCCTGAATCTCATGCACTGAAACTCATGCCCTAAATCTCATACCCTGAAACTGCTGCCCTGAAACTCATGCACTGAAACTAATGCCATGAATCTAATATCATGACACTCACGCCCTGAATTACATGCCCTGACTCTTGCCCTGAAACTCATGTCCTGAAACTCATGCCCTGAATCTCATGCCCTGAAACTTCTGCCCTGAAACTCATGCACTGAATCTCATGCGCTAAATCTGATGACCTAAAACTCAAGCCGTGAATCTCCTGCCCTGAAATTCATGCCCTGAATCTCATGCCCTGAAACTTCTGCCCTGAAACTCATGCATTGAATCTCATGCGCTAAATCTCATGACCTTCAACTCAAGCCGTGAATCTCCTGCCCTGAAACTCATGCCCTGAATCTCAAGCTCTGAAACTCCTGCCCTGAAACTCATGCACTGAAAGACATGCCCTGAAACTCTTGCACTGACACACTTGCACTGAAACACCTGCCCTGAATCTCCTACCCTGAATCTCCTGCCCTGAAACTGCGGCCCTGAATCTCAAGCCCTGAAATCACAGACCTGAAACCCATGCCCTGAAACTCATGTCCTGAATCTCATGCCCTGAAACTCATGCCCTGAATCTCATGCCGTGAAACTCCTGCCCTCAAACTCATGCACTGAAACTCATGCCCTGAATCTCCTGTCCTGATACTCATGCCCAGAATTTCATGCCCTGAATCACATGCCCTGAAATTCATGCACTGAAACTCATCCCCTGAATGCCATGCTCTGAAACTCATGCCCTGAATCTCATGCCTTCAAGCTCCTGTCCTGAATCTCATGCCCTGAAACTCATGCCCTGAACCTCATGCCATGAAACTCATGCCCTGAAACTCCCGCACTTAAACTAATGCCATGAATCTCATATCCTGACACTCACGCCCTGAATTACATGCCCTGAAACTCCTGCCCTGAAACTCATGTCCTGAAACTCATGCCCTGAATCTCATGCCCTGAAACTTCTGCCCTGAATCTCATGCCTTCAAACTCCTGTCCTGAACCTCATGAGCTGAAACTCAAGCCCTGAATCTCATGCACTGAAACTCATGCCCTAAATCTCATACCCTGAAACTGCTGCCCTGAAACTCATGCACTGAAACTAATGCCATGATTCTCATATCATGACACTCACGGCCTGAATTACATGCCCTGACTCTTGTCCTGAATCTCATGTCCTGAAACTCATTCCCTGAATCTCATGCCCTGAAACTTCTGCCCTGAAACTCCTGCACTGAATGTCATGCGCTAAATCTCATGACCTAAAACTCAAGCCGTGAATCTCCTGCCCTGAAACTCATGCCCTGAATCTCATGCCCTGAAACTCATGCATTGAATCTCATGCGCTAAATCTCATGACCTTAAACTCAAGCCGTGAATCTCCTGCCCTGAAACTCATGCCCTGAATCTCAAGCTCTGAAACTCCTGCCCTGAAACTCATGCACTGAAAGACATGCCCTGAAACTCTTGCACTGAAACTCTTGCACTGAAACACCTGCCCTGAATCTCCTGCCCTGAATCTCCTGCCCTGAAATTGCTGCCCTGAATCTCAAGCCCTGAAACCACAGACCTGAAACCCATGCCCTGAAACTCATGTCCTGAAACCCATGCCCTGAAACTCATGTCCTGAATCTCATGCCCTGAAACTCATGCCCTGAATCTCATGCCGTGAAACTCCTGCCGTCAAACTCATGCACTGAAACTCATGCCCTGAATCTCCTGTCCTGATACTCATGCCCTGAATCTCATGCCCTGAATCTCATGCCCTGAAATTCATGCACTGAAACTCATCCCCTGAATGTCATGCTCTGAAACTCATGCCCTGAATCTCATGCCTTCAAATTCTTCTCCTGATTCACATGCCCTGAAACTCATGCCCTGAATCTCATGCCCTCAAACTCTTGCACTGAAACACCTACCCTAAAACTCATGCCCTGAATCTCATGCCGTGAAACTCATGCACTGAAACTCCTGCCCTGAAACTCATGCCCAAAATCTCAAGCCCTGAAACTCTTGCACTGAAACACCTATCCTAAAACTCATGCCCTGAATCTCATGCCGTGAAACTCATGCACTGAAACTCCTGCCCTGAAACTGATGCCCTGAATCTCATGCACTGAAACTCATGCCTGAACCTCATGCCCTGAAACTCAAGCGCTGAATCTCATGCACTGAAACTCATGCCCTGAATCACATGCCTTAAAACCCCTGCCCTGAATCATCTGCCCAGAAACTCATTATCTGAATCACATGCCCTGACCCTCATGCCCTGAATCTCATGCCGTGAAACGCCTGCCCTCAAACTCATGCACTGAAACTCATGCCCTGAATCTCCTGTCCTGAAACTCATGCCCTGAATCGCATGCCCTGAAATTCATGCACTGAAACTCATCCCCTGAATATTATGCTCAGAAATTCAAGCCCTGATTCTCCCGGCCTGAAACTCATGCCCTGAATCTCATAGCCTTAAACCCCTGCCCTGAATCACCTGCCCTGAAACTCATGCCCTGAATCTCATGCCCTGAAACTGCTGCTCTGAAACTGCTGCGCTGAATCTCAAGCCCGGAAACCACAGACCTGAAATTCATGCCCTGAAACTCATGTACTGAATCTCATGCCCTGAAACTCATATCCTGAATCTCATGCCCTGAAACTCCTGCCCTCAAACTCATGCACTGAAACTTATGCCCGGAATCTCATGCCTTCAAACTCCTGTCCTGAATCACATGCCCTGAAGCTCATGCCCTGAATCTCATGCCCTGAAACTCTTGCACTGAAACACATACCCTAAAACTCATGCCCAGAAACTCTTGCACTGAAACTCCTACCCTAAAACTCATGCCCTGAATCTCATGCCGTGAAACTCATGCACTGAAACTCCTGCCCTGAAACTGATGCCCTGAATATCATGCACTGAAACTCATGCCCTGAAACTCATGCCCTGAAACTCAAGCCCTGAATCTCATGCACTGAAACTCATGCCCTAAATCTCATACCCTGAATCTCCTGCCCTGAAACTCATGCACTGAAACTCATGCCCTGAATCACATGCCCTAAAACTCTTGCCCTGAATCATCTGCCCAGAAACTCATTATCTGAATCACATGCCCTGAAATTCCTGCCCTGAATCTCATGCCCTGAAACTCATGCCCTGAATCTCATGCCTTGAAACTCCTGCCCTCAAACTCATGCACTGAAACTCATCCCCTAAATGTCATGCTCTGAAACTCATGCCCTGAATCTCATGCCTTCAAACTCCTGTCCTGAATCACATGCCCTGAAACTCATACCCTGAACTTCATGCCCTGAAACTCAAGCCCTGAATCTCATGCACTGAAACTCATGCCCTAAATCTCATACCCTGAAACTGCTGCCCTGAAACTCATGCACTGAAACTAATGCCATGAATCTAATATCATGACACTCACGCCCTGAATTACATGCCCTGACTCTTGCCCTGAAACTCATGTCCTGAAACTCATGCCCTGAATCTCATGCCCCGAAACTTCTGCCCTGAAACTCATGCACTGAATCTCATGCGCTAAATGTGATGACCTAAAACTCAAGCCGTGAATCTCCTGCCCTGAAATTCATGCCCTGAATCTCATGCCCTGAAACTTCTGCCCTGAAACTCATGCATTGAATCTCATGCGCTAAATCTCATGACCCTCAACTCAAGCCGTGAATCTCCTGCCCTGAAACTCATGCCCTGAATCTCAAGCTCTGAAACTCCTGCCCTGAAACTCATGCACTGAAAGACATGCCCTGAAACTCTTGCACTGACACTCTTGCACTGAAACTCATGCCCTGAATCTCATGCCGTGAAACTCCAGCCCTCAAACTCATGCACTGAAACTCATGCCCTGAATCTCCTGTCCTGATACTCATGCCCTGAATTTCATGCCCTGAATCTCATGCCCTGAATCTCCTGCCCTGAAACTGCGGCCCTGAATCTCAAGCCCTGAAATCACAGACCTGAAACCCATGCCCTGAAACTCATGTCCTGAATCTCATGCCCTGAAACTCATGCCCTGAATCTCATGCCGTGAAACTCCAGCCCTCAAACTCATGCACTGAAACTCATGCCCTGAATCTCCTGTCCTGATACTCATGTCCTGAATTTCATGCCCTGAATCTCATGCCCTGAAATTCATGCACTGAAACTCATCCCCTGAATGCCATGCTCTGAAACTCATGCCCTGAATCTCATGCCTTCAAACTCCTGTCCTGAATCTCATGCCCTGAAACTCATGCCCTGAACCTCATGCCATGAAACTCATGCCCTGAAACTCCCGCACTTAAACTAATGCCATGAATCTCATATCCTGACACTCACGCCCTGAATTACATGTTATGAAACTCATGCCCTGAATCTCATGCCCTGAAACTTCTGCTCTGAAACTCATGCAATGAATCTCATGCGCTAAATCTCATGACCTTAAACTCAAGCCGTGAATCTCCTGCCCTGAAAGTCATGCCCTGAATCTCATGCCCTGAAACTTCTGCCCTGAAACTCATGCATTGAATCTCATGCGCTAAATCTCATGACCTTAAATTCAAGTAGTGAAACTCCTGCCATGAAACTCATGCACTGAAAGACATGCCCTGAAACTCTTGCACTGAAACTCTTGCACTGAAACACCTGCCCTGAATCTCCTGCCCTGAAACTGCTGCCCTGAAACCACAGACCTGAAACCCATGCCCTGAAACTCATGTCCTGAATCTCATGCCCTGAACCTCATGCCCTGAATCTCATGCCGTGAAACTCCTGCCCTCAAACTCATGCACTGAAACTCATGCCCTGAATCTCCTGTCCTGATACTCATGCCCTGAATCTCATGCCCTTAATCTCATGCTCTGAAATTCATGCACTGAAACTCATCCCCTAAATGTCATGCTTTGAAACTCATGCCCTAAATCTCATACCCTGAAACTGCTGCCCTGAAACTCATGCACTGAAACTCATGCCCTGAATCGCATGCCCTAAAACTCCTGCCCTGAATCATCTGCGCAGAAACTCATTATCTGAATCACATGACCTGAAACTCATGCCCTGAATCTCATGCCTTGAAACTCGTGCCCTCAAACTCATGCAGTCAAACTCCTGTCCTGAATCACATGCCCAGAAACTCATGCCCTGAATCTCATGCCCTGAAACTATTGCACTGAAACTCATGTCCTGAACCTCATGCCCTGAAACTGCTGCCCTGAATATCATGCCAAGAATCTCATATCCTCAAACTCATGACCTGAATTACATGCCCTGAAACTACTTCACTCAAACTCATGCCCTGAAACTCATGCCCTGAATCTCATGCCCTGAAACTTCTGCCCTGAAACTCATGCACTGAATCTCATGCGCTAAATCTCATGACCTTAAACTCAAGCCGTGAATCTCCTGCCCTGAAACTGATGCCCTGAATCTCATGCCCTGAAATTTCTGCCCTGAAACTCATGCATTGATTCTCATGCGCTAAATCTCATGACCTTAAACTCAAGCCCTGAATCTCCTGCCCTGAAACTGCTGCCCTGAAACCACAGACCTGAAACCCATGCCCTGAAACTCATGTCCTGAATCTCATGCCCTGAAACTTATGCCCTGAACCTCATGCCCTGAAACTCAAGCCCTGAATCTCATGCACTGAAACTCCTGCCCTGAATCATCTGCGCTGAAACTCATTATCTGAATCACATGCCCTGAAACTCATGCCCTGAATCTCATGCCTTGAAACTCCTGCCCTCAAACTCATGCAGTCAAACTCATGCACTGAAACTCATGCCCGGAATCTCATGCCTTCAAACTCCTGTCCTGAATCACATGCCCAGAAACTCATGCCCTGAATCTCATGCCCTGAAACTGCTGCCATGAATATCATGCCAAGAATCTCATATCCTCAAACTCATGTCCTGAATTACATGTCCTGAAACTACTTCACTCAAACTCATGCCCTGAAACTCATGCCCTGAATCTCATGCCCTGAAACATCTGCCCTGAAACTCATGCACTGAATCTCATGCGCTAAATCTCATGACCTTAAACTCAAGCCGTGAATCTCCTGCCCTGATACTGATGCCCTGAATCTCATGCCCTGAAACTTCTGCCCAGAAACTCATGCATTGATTCTCATGCGCTAAATCTCATGACCTTAAATCAAGCCGTGAATCTCCTGCCCTGAAACTCATGCCCTGAATCTCAAGCTCTGAAACTCCTGCCCTGAAACTCATGCACTGAAAGACATCCCCTGAAACTCCTGCACTGAAACTCTTGCTCTGAAACACCTGCCCTGAATCTCCTGCCCTGAATCTCCTGCCCTGAAACTGCTGCGCTGAATCTCAAGCCCTGAAACCACAGACCTGAAACCCATGCCCTGAAACTCATGTGGTGAATCTCATGCCCTGAAACTCATGTCCTGAATCTCATGCCCTGAAACTCCTGCCCTCAAACTCATGCACTGAAACTCTTGCACTGAAACACCTGCCCTAAAACACATGCCCTGAATGTCATGCCCTGAAATTCCTGCCCTGAAACTCATGTCCTGAATCTCATGCCATGAAACTCTTGCACTGAAACACCTACCCTAAAACTCATGCCCTGAATCTCATGCCGTCAAACTCATGCACTGAAACTCCTGCCCTGAAACTGATGCCCTAAATCTCATGCACTGAAACTCATGCCCTGAACCTCATGCCTGAAACTCAAGCCCTGAATCTCATGCACTGATACTCATGCCCTAAATCTCATACCCTGAAACTCCTGCCCTGAATCTCATGCACTGAAACTCATGCCCTTAATCACATGCCCTAAAACTCCTGCCCTGAATCATCTGCCCAGAAACTCATTATCTGAAACACATGCCCTGAAATTCCTGCCCTGAATCTCATGCACTGAATCTCATGCCCTGAACCTCATGCCCTGATTCTCCTGCCGTGAAACTCATGCCCTGAATCTCATGCCCTGAAACTTCTGCCCTGAAACTCATGCACTGAATCTCATGCGCTAAATCTCATGACCTTAAACTCAAGCCGTGAATCTCCTGCCCTGAAACTCATGCACTGAATCTCATGCCCTGAAACTTCTGCCCTGAAACTCATGCATTGAATCTCAGGCGCTAAATCTCATGACCTTAAACTCAAGCCGTGAATCTCCTGCCCTGAAACTCATGCCCTGAATCTCAAGCTCTGAAACTCCTGCCCTGAAACTCATGCACTGAAAGACATGCCCTGAAACTCTTGCACTGAAACACCTTCCCTGAATCTCCTGCCCTGAATCTCCTGCCCTGAAACTCCTGCCCTGAATCTCAAGCCCTGAAACCACAGACCTGAAACCCATGCCCTGAAACTCATGCCGTGAATCTCATGCCCTGAAACTTATGTCCTGAATCTCATGCCCTGAAACAGATGTACTGAATCTCATGCCCTGAAACTCCTGCCCTCAAACTCATGCACTGAAACTCTTGCACTGAAACACCTGCCCTAAAACACATGCCCTGAATGTCATGCCCTGAAATTCCTGCCCTAAAACTCATGCCCTGAATCTCATGCCCTGAATCTCATGCCGTGAAACTCATGCACTGAAACTCCTGCCCTGAAACTGATGCCCTAAATCTCATCCACTGAAACTCATGCCCTGAACCTCATGCCCTGAAACTCAAGTCCTGAATCTCATGCACTGAAACTCATGCCCTAAATCTCATACCCTGAAACTCCTGCCCTGAAACTCATGCACTGAAACTCATGCCCTGAATCACATGCCCTAAAACTCCTGCCCTGAATCATCTGCCCAGAAACTCATTATCTGAATCACAGGCCCTGAAATTCCTGCCCTGAATCTCATGCCCTGAAACTCATGCCCTGAATCGCATGCCTTGAAACTCCTGCCCTCAATCTCATGCACTGAAACTCATGCCCTGAATCTCCTGTCCTGATACTCATGTCCTGAATCTCATGCCCTGAATCTCATTCTCTAAAATTCATGCACTGAAACTCATCCCCTAAATGTCATGCTCTGAAACTCATGCCCTGAATCTCATGCCTTCAAACTCCTGTACTGAATCACATGCCCTGAAACTAATGCCCTGAACCTCATGCCCTGAAACTCAAGCCCTGAATCTCATGCACTGAAAATCATTCCCTAAATCTCATACCCTGAAACTGCTGCCCTGAAACTCATGCACTGAAACTAATGCCATGAATCTCATATCATGACACTCACGCCCTGAATTACATTCCCTGACTCTTGCCCTGAAACTCATGTCCTGAAACTCATGCCCTGAATCTCATGCCCTGAAACTTCTGCCCTGAAACTCATGCACTGAATCTCATGCGCTAAATCTCATTACCTAAAACTCAAGCCGTGAATCTCCTGCCCTGAAACTCATGCCCTGAATCTCATGCCCTGAAACTTCTGCCCTGAAACTCATGCATTGAATCTCATGCGCTAAATCTCATGACCTTAAACTCAAGCCGTGAATCTCCTGCCCTGAAACTCATGCCCTGAATCTCAAGCTCTGAAACTCCTGCCCTGAAACTCATGCACTGAAAGACATGCCCTGAAACTCTTGCACTGAAACTCTTGCACTGAAACACCTGCCCTGAATCTCCTACCCTGAATCTCCTGCCCTGAAACTGCTGCCCTGAATCTCAAGCCCTGAAACCACGGACCTGTACCCATGCCCTGAAACTCATGTCCTGAATCTCATGCCCTGAAACGCATGCCCTGAATCTCATGCCGTGAAACTCCTGCCCTCAAACTCATGCACTGAAACTCATGCCCTGAATCTCCTGTCCTGATACTCATGCCCTGAATCTCATGTCCTGAATCTCATGCCCTGAAATTCATGCACTGAAACGCATCCCCTGAATGTCATGCTCTGAAACACATGCCCTGAATCTCATGCCTTCAAACTCCTGTCCTGAATCACATGCCCTGAAACTCATGCCCTGAATCTCATGCCCTGAAACTCTTGCACTGAAACACCTACCCTAAAACTCATGCCCTGAATCTCATGCCGTGAAACTCATGCACTGAAACTCCTGCCCTGAAAATGATGCCCTGAATCTCATGCACTGAAACTCATGCCCTGAACCTCATGCCCTGAAACTCAAGCCCTGAATCTCATGCACTGAAACTCATGCCCTAAATCTCATACCCTGAAACTCCTGCCCTGAAACTCATGCACTGAAACTCATGCCCTGAATCACATGCCCTAAAACTCCTGCCCTGAATCATCTGCCCAGAATCTCATTATCTGAATCACATGCCCTGAAATTCCTACCCTGAATCTCATGCCCTGAAACTCATGCCCTGAATCTCATGCCTTGAAACTCCTGCCCTCAAACTCATGCACTGAATCTCATGCCCTTAATCTCATGCTCTGAAATTCATGCACTGAATCTCATCCCCTAAATGTCATGCTCTGAAACTCATGCCCTGAATCTCATGCCTTCAACCTCCTGTCCTGAACCTCATGAGCTGAAACTCAAGCCCTGAATCTCATGCACTGAAACTCATGCCCTAAATCTCATACCCTGAAACTGCTGCCCTGAAACTCATGCACTGAAACTAATGCCATGAATCTCATATCATGACACTCACGGCCTGAATTACATGCCCTGACTCTTGTCCTGAATCTCATGTCCTGAAACTCATGCCCTGAATCTCATGCCCTGAAACTTCTGCCCTGAAACTCCTGCACTGAATCTCATGCGCTAAATCTCATGACCTAAAACTCAAGCCGTGAATCTCCTGCCCTGAAACTCATGCCCTGAATCTCAAGCTCTGAAACTCCTGCCCTGAAACTCATGCACTGAAAGACATGCCCTGAAACTCTTGCACTGAAACTCTTGCACTGAAACACCTGCCCTGAATCTCCTACCCTGAATCTCCTGCCCTGAAACTGCTGCCCTGAATCTCAAGCCCTGAAACCACGGACCTGTACCCATGCCCTGAAACTCATGTCCTGAATCTCATGCCCTGAAACGCATGCCCTGCATCTCATGCCGTGAAACTCCTGCCCTCAAACTCATGCACTGAAACTCATGCCCTGAATCTCCTGTCCTGATACTCATGCCCTGAATCTCATGTCCTGAATCTCATGCCCTGAAATTCATGCACTGAAACGCATCCCCTGAATGTCATGCTCTGAAACACATGCCCTGAATCTCATGCCTTCAAACTCCTGTCCTGAATCACATGCCCTGAAACTCATGCCCTGAATCTCATGCCCTGAAACTCTTGCACTGAAACACCTACCCTAAAACTCATGCCCTGAATCTCATGCCGTGAAACTCATGCACTGAAACTCCTGCCCTGAAAATGATGCCCTGAATCTCATGCACTGAAACTCATGCCCTGAACCTCATGCCCTGAAACTCAAGCCCTGAATCTCATGCACTGAAACTCATGCCCTAAATCTCATACCCTGAAACTCCTGCCCTGAAACTCATGCACTGAAACTCATGCCCTGAATCACATGCCCTAAAACTCCTGCCCTGAATCATCTGCCCAGAAACTCATTATCTGAATCACATGCCCTGAAATTCCTACCCTGAATCTCATGCCCTGAAACTCATGCCCTGAATCTCATGCCTTGAAACTCCTGCCCTCAAACTCATGCACTGAATCTCATGCCCTGAATCTCATGCTCTGAAATTCATGCACTGAATCTCATCCCCTAAATGTCATGCTCTGAAACTCATGCCCTGAATCTCATGCCTTCAACCTCCTGTCCTGAACCTCATGAGCTGAAACTCAAGCCCTGAATCTCATGCACTGAAACTCATGCCCTAAATCTCATACCCTGAAACTGCTGCCCTGAAACTCATGCACTGAAACTAATGCCATGAATCTCATATCATGACACTCACGGCCTGAATTACATGCCCTGACTCTTGTCCTGAATCTCATGTCCTGAAACTCATTCCCTGAATCTCATGCCCTGAAACTTCTGCCCTGAAACTCCTGCACTGAATCTCATGCGCTAAATCTCATGACCTAAAACTCAAGCCGTGAATCTCCTGCCCTGAAACTCATGCCCTGAATCTCAAGCTCTGAAACTCCTGCCCTGAAACTCATGCACTGAAAGACATGCCCTGAAACTCTTGCTCTGAAACTCTTGCACTGAAACACCTGCCCTGAATCTCCTGCCCTGAAATTGCTGCCCTGAATCTCAAGCCCTGAAACCACAGACCTGAAACCCATGCCCTGAAACTCATGTCCTGAAACCCATGCCCTGAAACTCATGGCCTGAATCTCATGCCCTGAAACTCATGCCCTGAATCTCTTGCCGTGAAACTCCTGCCCTCAAACTCATGCACTGAAATTCATGCCCTGAATCTCCTGTCCTGATACTCATGCCCTGAATCTCATGCCCTGAATCTCATGCCCTGAAATTCATGCACTGAAACTCATCCCCTGAATGTCATGCTCTGAAACTCATGCCCTGAATCTCATGCCTTCAAATTCTTCTCCTGAATCACATGCCCTGAAACTCATGCCCTGAATCTCATGCCCTCAAACTCTTGCACTGAAACACCTACCCTAAAACTCATGCCCTGAATCTCATGCCGTGAAACTCATGCACTGAAACTCCTGCCCTGAAACTCATGCCCAAAATCTCAAGCCCTGAAACTCTTGCACTGAAACACCTATCCTAAAACTCATGCCCTGAATCTCATGCCGTGAAACTCATGCACTGAAACTCCTGCCCTGAAAATGATGCCCTGAATCTCATGCACTGAAACCCATGCCTGAACCTCATGCCCTGAAACTCAAGCCCTGAATCTCATGCACTGAAACTCATACCCTGAATCACATGCCTTAAAACCCCTGCCCTGAATCATCTGCCCAGAAACTCATTATCTGAATCACATGCCCTGAAACTCATGCCCTGAATCTCATGCCGTGAAACGCCTGCCCTCAAACTCATGCACTGAAACTCATGCCCTGAATCTCCTGTCCTGTAACTCATGCCCTGAATCTCATGCCCTGAAATTCATGCACTGAAACTCATCCCCTGAATATTATGCTCTGAAATTCAAGCCCTGATTCTCCCGGCCTGAAACTCATGCCCTGAATCTCATAGCCTTAAACTCCTGCCCTGAATCACCTGCCCTGAAACTCATGCCCTGAATCTCATGCCCTGAAACTGCTGCTCTGAAACTGCTGCGCTGAATCTCAAGCCCGGAAACCACAGACCTGAAATTCATGCCCTGAAACTCATGTACTGAATCTCATGCCCTGAAACTCATATCCTGAATCTCATGCCCTGCAACTCCTGCCCTCAAACTCATGCACTGAAACTCTTGCCCGGAATCTCATGCCTTCAAACTCCTGTCCTGAATCACATGCCCTGAAGCTCATGCCCTGAATCTCATGCCCTGAAACTCTTGCACTGAAACACATACCCTAAAACTCAGGCCCTGAAACTCTTGCACTGAAACTCCTACCCTAAAACTCATGCCCTGAATCTCATGCCGTGAAACTCATGCACTGAAACTCCTGCCCTGAAACTGATGCCCTGAATATCATGCACTGAAACTCATGCCCTGAACCTCATGCCCAGAAACTCAAGCCCTGAATCTCATGCACTGAAACTCATGCCCTAAATCTCATACCCTGAAACTCCTGCCCTGAAACTCATGCACTGAAACTCATGCCCTGAATAACATGCCCTAAAACTCCTGCCCTGAATCATCTGCCCAGAAACTCATTATCTGAATCACATGCCCTGAAATTCCTGCCCTGAATCTCATGCCCTGAAACTCATGCCCTGAATCTCATGCCTTGAAACTCCTGCCCTCAAACTCATGCACTGAAACTCATCCCCTAAATGTCATGCTCTGAAACTCATGCCCTGAATCTCATGCCTTCAAACTCCTGTCCTGAATCACATGCCCTGAAACTCATACCCTGAACTTCATGCCCTGAAACTCAAGCCCTGAATCTCATGCACTGAAACTGATGCCCTAAATCTCATACCCTGAAACTGCTGCCCTGAAACTCATGCACTGAAACTAATGCCATGAATCTAATATCATGACACTCACGCCCTGAATTACATGCCCTGACTCTTGCCCTGAAACTCATGTCCTGAAACTCATGCCCTGAATCTCATGCCCTGAAACTTCTGCCCTGAAACTCATGCACTGAATCTCATGCGCTAAATCTGATGACCTAGAACTCAAGCCGTGAATCTCCTGCCCTGAAATTCATGCCCTGAATCTCATGCCCTGAAACTTCTGCCCTGAAACTCATGCATTGAATCTCATGCGCTAAATCTCATGACCTTCAACTCAAGCCGTGAATCTCCTGCCCTGAAACTCATGCCCTGAATCTCAAGCTCTGAAACTCCTGCCCTGAAACTCATGCACTGAAAGACATGCCCTGAAACTCTTACACTGACACTCTTGCACTGAAACACCTGCCCTGAATCTCCTACCCTGAATCTCCTGCCCTGAAACTGCGGCCCTGAATCTCAAGCCCTGAAATCACAGACCTGAACCCCATGCCCTGAAACTCATGTCCTGAATCTCATGCCCTGAAACTCATGCCCTGAATCTCATGCCGTGAAACTCCTGCCCTCAAACTCATGCACTGAAACTCATGCCCTGAATCTCCTGTCCTGATACTCATGCCCTGAATTTCATGCCCTGAATCTCATGCCCTGAAATTCATGCACTGAAACTCATCCCCTGAATGCCATGCTCTGAAACTCATGCCCTGAATCTCATGCCTTCAAACTCCTGTCCTGAATCACATGCCCTGAAACTCATACCCTGAATCTCATGCCCTGAAACTCTTTCACTGAAACACCTACCCTAAAACTGATGCCCTGAATCTCATGCACTGAAACTCATGCCCTGAACCACATGCCATGAAACTCATGCCCTGAAACTCCCGCACTTAAACTAATGCCATGAATCTCATATCCTGACACTCACGCCCTGAATTACATGCCCTGAAACTCCTGCCCTGAAACTCATGTCCTGAAACTCATGCCCTGAATCTCATGCCCTGAAACTTCTGCCCTGAAACTCATGCACTGAATCTCATGCGCTAAATCTCATGACCTTAAACTCAAGCCGTGAATCTCATACCATGAAACTCCTGCCCTGAAACTCATGCACTGAAACTCATGCCCTGAATCACATGCCCTAAAACTGCTGCCCTGAATCATCTGCCCAGAAACTCATTATCTGAATCACATGCCCTGAAATTCCTGCCCTGAATCTCATGCCCTGAAACTCATGCCCTGAATCTCATGCCTTGAAACTCCTGCCCTCAAACTCATGCACTGAAACTCATGCACTGAAACTCATGCCCTGAATATCATGCCTTGAAACTCCTGCCCTGAATCTCATGCCCTGAAACTCATGCCCTGAATCTCATGCCCTGAAACTCCCGCACTTAAACTAATGCCATGAATCTCATATCCTGACACTCACGCACTGAATTACATGTCCTGAAACTCATGCCCTGAATCTCATGCCCTGAAACTTCTGCTCTGAAACTCATGCAATGAATCTCATGCGCTAAATCTCATGACCTTAAACTCAAGCCGTGAATCTCCTGCCCTGAAAGTCATGCCCTGAATCTCATGCCCTGAAACTTCTGCCCTGAAACTCATGCATTGAATCTCATGCGCTAAATCTCATGACCTTGAATTCAAGCCATGAATCTCCTGCCCTGAAACTCATGCCCTAAATCTCAAGCTCTGAAACTCCTGCCCTGAAACTCATGCACTGAAAGACATGCCCTGAAACTCTTGCACTGAAACTCTTGCACTGAAACACCTGCCCTGAATCTCCTGCCCTGAAACTGCTGCCCTGAAACCACAGACCTGAAACCCATGCCCTGAAACTCATGTCCTGAATCTCATGCCCTGAAACTCATGCCCTGAATCTCATGCCGTGAAACTCCTGCCCTCAAACTCATGCACTGAAACTCATGCCCTGAATCTCCTGTCCTGATACTCATGCCCTAAATCTCATACCCTGAAACTGCTGCCCTGAAACTCATGCACTGAAACTCATGCCCTGAATCGCATGCCCTAAAACTCCTGCCCTGAATCATCTGCGCAGAAACTCATTATCTGAATCACATGACCTGATAATCATGCCCTGAATCTCATGCCTTGAAACTCTTGCCCTCAAACTCATGCAGTCAAACTCCTGTCCTGAATCACATGCCCAGAAACTCATGCCCTGAATCTCATGCCCTGAAACTACTGCACTGAAACTCATGTCCTGAACCACATGCCCTGAAACTGCTGCCGTGAATATCATGCCAAGAATCTCATATCCTCAAACTCATGACCTGAATTACATGCCCTGAAACTACTTCACTCAAACTCATGCCCTGAAACTCATGCCCTGAATCTCATGCCCTGAAACTTCTGCCCTGAAACTCATGCACTGAATCTCATGCGCTAAATCTCATGACCTTAAACTCAAGCCGTGAATCTTCTGCCCTGAAACTGATGCCCTGAATCTCATGCCCTGAAATTTCTGCCCTGAAACTCATGCATTGATTCTCATGCGCTAAATCTCATGACCTTAAACTCAAGCCCTGAATCTCCTGCCCTGAATCTCCTGCCCTGAAACTGCTGCCCTGAAACCACAGACCTGAAACCCATGCCCTGAAACCCATGTCCTGAATCTCATGCCCTGAAACTTATGCCCTGAACCTCATGCCCTGAAACTCAAGCCCTGAATCTCATGCACTGAAACTCCTGCCCTGAATCATCTGCGCAGAAACTCATTATCTGAATCACATGCCCTGAAACTCATGCCCTGAATCTCATGCGTTGAAACTCCTGCCCTCAAACTCATGCAGTCAAACTCATGCACTGAAACTCATGCCCGGAATCTCATGCCTTCAAACTCCTGTCCTGAATCACATGCCCAGAAACTCATGCCCTGAATCTCATGCCCTGAAACTGCTGCCCTGAATATCATGCCAAGAATCTCATATCCTCAAACTCATGTCCTGAATTACATGTCCTGAAACTACTTCACTCAAACTCATGCCCTGAAACTCATGCCCTGAATCTAATGCCCTGAAACTTCTGCCCTGAAACTCATGCACTGAATCTCATGCGCTAAATCTCATGACCTTAAACTCAAGCCGTGAATCTCCTGCCCTGATACTGATGCCCTGAATCTCATGCCCTGAAACTTCTGCCCTGAAACTCATGCACTGAATCTCATGCGCTAAATCTCATGACCTTAAACTCAAGCCGTGAATCTCCTGCCCTGATACTGATGCCCTGAATCTCATGCCCTGAAACTTCTGCCCTGAAACTCATGCATTGATTCTCATGCGCTAAATCTCATGACCTTAAATCAAGCCGTGAATCTCCTGCCCTGAAACTCATGCCCTGAATCTCAAGCTCTGAAACTCCTGCCCTGAAACTCATGCACTGAAAGACATCCCCTGAAACTCTTGCACTGAAACTCTTGCTCTGAAACACCTGCTCTGAATCTCCTGCCCTGAATCTCCTGCCCTGAAACTGCTGCGCTGAATCTCAAGCCCTGAAACCACAGACCTGAAACCCATGCCCTGAAACTCATGTGGTGAATCTCATGCCCTGAAACTCATGTCCTGAATCTCATGCCCTGAAACTCCTGCCCTCAAACTCATGCACTGAAACTCTTGCACTGAAACACCTGCCCTAAAACACATGCCCTGAATGTCATGCCCTGAAATTCCTGCCCTGAAACTCATGCCCTGAATCTCATGCCCTGAAACTCTTGCACTGAAACACCTACCCTAAAACTCATGCCCTGAATCTCATGCCGTGAAACTCATGCACTGAAACTCCTGCCCTGAAACTGATGCCCTAAATCTCATGCACTGAAACTCATGCCCTGAACCTCATGCCCTGAAACTCAAGCCCTGAATCTCATGCACTGAAACTCCTGCCCTGAATCATCTGCCCAGAAACTCATTATCTGAAACACATGCCCTGAAATTCCTGCCCTGAATCTCATGCCCTGAAACTCATGCCCTGAATCTCATGCCTTGAAACTCCTGCCCTCAAACTCATGCACTGAATCTCATGCCCTGAATCTCATGCCTTGAAACTCCTGTCCTGAATCTCATGCCCTGAAACTCATGCCCTGAATCTCATGCCCTGAAACTCATGCCCTGAATCTCATGCCCTGAAACTCCCGCACTCAAACTAATGCCATGAATCTCATATCCTGACACTCACGGCCTGAATTACATGCCCAGAAACTACTGCCCTGAAACTCATGTCCTGAAACTCATGCACTGAATCTCATGCCCTGAACCTCATGCCCTGATTCTCCTGCCGTGAAACTCATGCCCTGAATCTCATGCCCTGAAACTTCTGCCCTGAAACTCATGCACTGAATCTCATGCGCTAAATCTCATGACCTTAAACTCAAGCCGTGAATCTCCTGCCCTGAAACTCATGCACTGAATCTCATGCCCTGAAACTTCTGCCCTGAAACTCATGCATTGAATCTCAGGCGCTAAATCTCATGACCTTAAACTCAAGCCGTGAATCTCCTGCCCTGAAACTCATGCCCTGAATCTCAAGCTCTGAAACTCCTGCCCTGAAACTCATGCACTGAACGACATGCCCTGAAACTCTTGCACTGAAACACCTTCCTTGAATCTCCTGCCCTGAATCTCCTGCCCTGAAACTGCTGCCCTGAATCTCAAGCCCTGAAACCACAGACCTGAAACCCATGCCCTGAAACTCATGCCGTGAATCTCATGCCCTGAAACTTATGTCCTGAATCTCATGCCCTGAAACTCCTGCCCTCAAACTCATGCACTGAAACTCTTGCACTGAAACACCTGCCCAAAAACACATGCCCTGAATGTCATGCCCTGAAATTCCTGCCCTGAAACTCATGCCCTGAATCTCATGCCCTGAATCTCATGCCTTGAAACTCATGCACTGAAACTCCTGCCCTGAAACTGATGCCCTAAATCTCATCCACTGAAACTCATGCCCTGAACCTCATGCCCTGAAACTCAAGTCCTGAATCTCATGCACTGAAACTCATGCCCTGAAACTCATGCATTGAAACTCATGCCCTGAATCACATGCCCTAAAACTCCTGCCCTGAATCATCTGCCCAGAAACTCATTATCTGAATCACATGCCCTGAAATTCCTGCCCTGAATCTCATGCCCTGAAACTCATGCCCTGAATCGCATACCTTGAAACTCCTGCCCTCAAACTCATGCACTGAAACTCATGCCCTGAATCTCATGCCCTGAAACTTCTGCCCTGAAACTCATGCACTGAATCTCATGCGCTAAATCTCATGACCTTAAACTCAAGCCGTGAATCTCCTGCCCTGATACTGATGCCCTGAATCTCATGCCCTGAAACTTCTGCCCTGAAACTCATGCATTGATTCTC
This sequence comes from Mobula birostris, assembly GCF_030028105.1. NCBI lineage: Eukaryota > Metazoa > Chordata > Chondrichthyes > Myliobatiformes > Myliobatidae > Mobula > Mobula birostris. The sequence continues at coordinate 165,870 of NW_027278330.1, forward strand.
ATGCGCTAAATCTCATGACCTTAAATCAAGCCGTGAATCTCCTGCCCTGAAACTCATGCCCTGAATCTCAAGCTCTGAAACTCCTGCCCTGAAATTCATGCACTGAAAGACATCCCCTGAAACTCTTGCACTGAAACTCTTGCTCTGAAACACCTGCCCTGAATCTCCTGCCCTGAATCTCCTGCCCTGAAACTGCTGCGCTGAATCTCAAGCCTGAAACCACAGACCTGAAACCCATGCCCTGAAACTCATGTGGTGAATCTCATGCCCTGAAACTCATGTCCTGAATGTCATGCCCTGAAACTCCTGCCCTCAAACTCATGCACTGAAACTCTTGCACTGAAACACCTGCCCTAAAACACATGCCCTGAATGTCATGCCCTGAAATTCCTGCCCTGAAACTCATGCCCTGAATCTCATGCCCTGAAACTCTTGCACTGAAACACCTACCCTAAAACTCATGCCCTGAATCTCATGCCGTGAAACTCATGCACTGAAACTCCTGCCCTGAAACTGATGCCCTAAATCTCATGCACTGAAACTCATGCCCTGAACCTCATGCCCTGAAACTCAAGCCCTGAATCTCATGCACTGAAACTCATGCCCTTAATCACATGCCCTAAAACTCCTGCCCTGAATCATCTGCCCAGAAACTCATTATCTGAAACACATGCCCTGAAATTCCTGCCCTGAATCTCATGCCCTGAAACTCATGCCCTGAATCTCATGCCTTGAAACTCCTGCCCTCAAACTCATGCACTGAATCTCATGCCCTGAATCTCATGCCTTGAAACTCCTGTCCTGAATCTCATGCCCTGAAACTCATGCCCTGAATCTCATGCCCTGAAACTCATGCCCTGAATCTCATGCCCTGAAACTCCCGCACTCAAACTAATGCCATGAATCTCATATCCTGACACTCACGGCCTGAATTACATGCCCAGAAACTATTGCCCTGAAACTCATGTCCTGAAACTCATGCACTGAATCCCATGCCCTGAACCTCATGCCCTGATTCTCCTGCCGTGAAACTCATGCCCTGAATCTCATGCCCTGAAACTTCTGCCCTGAAACTCATGCATTGAATCTCAGGCGCTAAAACTCATGACCTTAAACTCAAGCCGTGAATCTCCTGCCCTGAAACTCATGCCCTGAATCTCAAGCTCTGAAACTCCTGCCCTGAAACTCATGCACTGAACGACATGCCCTGAAAATCTTGCACTGAAACACCTTCCTTGAATCTCCTGCCCTGAATCTCCTGCCCTGAAACTGCTGCCCTGAATCTCAAGCCCTGAAACCACAGACCTGAAACCCATGCCCTGAAACTCATGCCGTGAATCTCATGCCCTGAAACTTATGTCCTGAATCTCATGCCCTGAAACTCCTGCCCTCAAACTCATGCACTGAAACTCTTGCACTGAAACACCTGCCCAAAAACACATGCCCTGAATGTCATGCCCTGAAATTCCTGCCCTGAAACTCATGCCCTGAATCTCATGCCCTGAATCTCATGCCGTGAAACTCATGCACTGAAACTCCTGCCCTGAAACTGATGCCCTAAATCTCATCCACTGAAACTCATGCCCTGAACCTCATGCCCTGAAACTCAAGTCCTGAATCTCATGCACTGAAACTCATGCCCTAAATCTCATACCCTGAAACTCCTGCCCTGAAACTCATGCACTGAAATTCATGCCCTGAATCACATGCCCTAAAACTCCTGCCCTGAATCATCTGCCCAGAAACTCATTATCTGAATCACATGCCCTGAAATTCCTGCCCTGAATCTCATGCCCTGAAACTCAAGCCCTGAATCGCATGCCTTGAAACTCCTGCCCTCAAACTCATGCACTGAAACTCATGCCCTGAATCTCCTGTCCTGATACTCATGCCCTGAATCTCATGCCCTGAATCTCATGCTCTAAAATTCATGCACTGAAACTCATCCCCTAAATGTCATGCTCTGAAATTCATGCCCTGAATCGCATGCCTTCAAACTCCTGTACTGAATCACATGCCCTGAAACTCATGCCCTGAACCTCATGCCCTGAAACTCAAGCCCTGAATCTAATGCACTGAAAATCATTCCCTAAATCTCATACCCTGAAACTGCTGCCCTGAAACTCATGCACTGAAACTAATGCCATGAATCTCATATCATGACACTCACGCCCTGAATTACATGCCCTGACCCTTGCCCTGAAACTCATGTCCTGAAACTCATGCCCTGAATCTCATACCCTGAAACTTCTGCCCTGAAACTCATGCACTGAATCTCATGCGCTAAATCTCATGACCTAAAACTCAAGCCGTGAATCTCCTGCCCTGAAAATCATGCCCTGAATTTCATGCATTCAAATTCTTCTCCTGAATCACATGCCCTGAAACTCATGCCCTGAATCTCATGCCCTCAAACTCTTGCACTGAAACACATTCCCTAAAACACATGCCCTGAATGTCATGCCCTGAAATTCCTGCCCTGAAACTCATGCCCAAAATCTCAAGCCCTGAAACTCTTGCACTGAAACACCTACCCTAAAACTCATGCCCTGAATCTCATGCCGTGAAACTCATGCACTGAAACTCCTGCCCTGAAACTCATGCCCTGAATCTCATGCCCTGAAACTCAAGCCCTGAATCTCATGCACTGAAACTCATGCCCTTCATCTCAACCCGTGAATCTCCTGCCCTGAAACTCATGCCCTGAATGTCATGCCCTGAAATTCCTGCCCTGAAACTCATGCCCTGAATCTCATGCCTTGAAACTCTTGCACTGAAACACCTACCCTAAAACTCATGCCCTGAATCTAATGCCGTGAAACTCATGAACTGAAACTCCTGCCCTGAAACTGATGCCCTGAATCTCATGCACTGAAACTCATGCCCTGAATCTCATGCCCTGAAACTCAAGCCCTGAATCTCATGCACTGAAACTCATGCCCTAAATCTCATACCCTGAAACTCCAGCCCTGAAACTCATGCACTGAAACTCATGCCCTGAATCACATGCCCTAAAACTCCTGCCCTGAATCATCTGCCCAGAAACTCATTATCTGAATCACATGCCCTGAAATTCCTGCCCTGAATCTCATGCCCTGAAACTCATGCCCTGAATCGCATGCCTTGAAACTCCTGCCCTCAAACTCATGCACTGAAACTCATGCCCTGAAACTCATGCACTGAATCTCATGCGCTAAATCTCATGACCTTAAACTCAAGCCGTGAATCTCCTGCCCTGATACTGATGCCCTGAATCTCATGCCCTGAAACTTCTGCCCTGAAATTCATGCATTGATTCTCATGCGCTAAATCTCATGACCTTAAATCAAGCCGTGAATCTCCTGCCCTGAAACTCATGCCCTGAATCTCAAGCTCTGAAACTCCTGCCCTGAAACTCATGCACTGAAAGACATCCCCTGAAACTCTTGCACTGAAACTCTTGCTCTGAAACACCTGCCCTGAATCTCCTGCCCTGAATCTCCTGCCCTGAAACTGCTGCGCTGAATCTCAAGCCCTGAAACCACAGACCTGAAACCCATGCCCTGAAACTCATGTGGTGAATCTCATGCCCTGAAACTCATGTCCTGAATCTCATGCCCTGAAACTCCTGCCCTCAAACTCATGCACTGAAACTCTTGCACTGAAACACCTGCCCTAAAACACATGCCCTGAATGTCATGCCCTGAAATTCCTGCCCTGAAACTCATGCCCTGAATCTCATGCCCTGAAATTCTTGCACTGAAACACCTACCCTAAAACTCATGCCCTGAATCTCATGCCGTGAAATCCATGCACTGAAACTCCTGCCCTGAAACTGATGCCCTAAATCTCATGCACTGAAACTCATGCCCTGAACCTCATGCCCTGAAACTCAAGCCCTGAATCTCATGCACTGAAACTCATGCCCTAAATCTCATACCCTGAAACTCCTGCCCTGAATCTCATGCACTGAAACTCATGCCCTTAATCACATGCCCTAAAACTCCTGCCCTGAATCATCTGCCCAGAAACTCATTATCTGAAACACATGCCCTGAAATTCCTGCCCTGAATCTCATGCCCTGAAACTCATGCCCTGAATCTCATGCCTTGAAACTCCTGCTCTCAAACTCATGCACTGAATCTCATGCCCTGAATCTCATGCCTTGAAACTCCTGTCCTGAATCTCATGCCCTGAAACTCATGCCCTGAATCTCATGCCCTGAAACTCATGCCCTGAATCTCATGCCCTGAATCTCATGCTCTAAAATTCATGCACTGAAACTCATCCCCTAAATGTCATGCTCTGAAATTCATGCCCTGAATCGCATGCCTTCAAACTCCTGTACTGAATCACATGCCCTGAAACTCATGCCCTGAACCTCATGCCCTGAAACTCAAGCCCTGAATCTAATGCACTGAAAATCATTCCCTAAATCTCATACCCTGAAACTGCTGCCCTGAAACTCATGCACTGAAACTAATGCCATGAATCTCATATCATGACACTCACGCCCTGAATTACATGCCCTGACCCTTGCCCTGAAACTCATGTCCTGAAACTCATGCCCTGAATCTCATGCCCTGAAACTTCTGCCCTGAAACTCATGCACTGAATCTCATGCGCTAAATCTCATGACCTAAAACTCAAGCCGTGAATCTCCTGCCCTGAAACTCATGCCCTGAATTTCATGCATTCAAATTCTTCTCCTGAATCACATGCCCTGAAACTCATGCCCTGAATCTCATGCCCTCAAACTCTTGCACTGAAACACCTTCCCTAAAACACATGCCCTGAATGTCATGCCCTGAAATTCCTGCCCTGAAACTCATGCCCAAAATCTCAAGCCCTGAAACTCTTGCACTGAAACACCTACACTAAAACTCATGCCCTGAATCTCATGCCGTGAAACTCATGCACTGAAACTCCTGCCCTGAAACTCAAGCCCTGAATCTCATGCACTGAAACTCATGCCCTTCATCTCAACCCGTGAATCTCCTGCCCTGAAACTCATGCCCTGAATGTCATGCCGTGAAATTCCTGCCCTGAAACTCATGCCCTGAATCTCATGCCTTGAAACTCTTGCACTGAAACACCTACCCTAAAACTCATGCCCTGAATCTAATGCCGTGAAACTCATGAACTGAAACTCCTGCCCTGAAATTGATGCCCTGAATCTCATGCACTGAAACTCATGCCCTGAATCTCATGCCCTGAAACTCAAGCCCTGAATCTCATGCACTGAAACTCATGCCCTAAATCTCAAACCCTGAAACTCCTGCCCTGAAACTCATGCACTGAAACTCATGCCCTGAATCACATGCCCTAAAACTCCTGCCCTGAATCATCTGCCCAGAAACTCATTATCTGAATCACATGCCCTGAAATTCCTGCCCTGAATCTCATGCCCTGAAACTCATGCCCTGAATCGCATGCCTTGAAACTCCTGCCCTCAAACTCATGCACTGAAACTCATGCCCTGAAACTCATGCACTGAATCTCATGCGCTAAATCTCATGACCTTAAACTCAAGCCGTGAATCTCCTGCCCTGATACTGATGCCCTGAATCTCATGCCCTGAAACTTCTGCCCTGAAACTGATGCATTGATTCTCATGCGCTAAATCTCATGACCTTAAATCAAGCCGTGAATCTCCTGCCCTGAAATTCATGCCCTGAATCTCAAGCTCTGAAACTCCTGCCCTGAAACTCATGCACTGAAAGACATCCCCTGAAACTCTTGCACTGAAACTCTTGCTCTGAAACACCTGCCCTGAATCTCCTGCCCTGAATCTCCTGCCCTGAAACTGCTGCGCTGAATCTCAAGCCCTGAAACCACAGACCTGAAACCCATGCCCTGAAACTCATGTGGTGAATCTCATGCCCTGAAACTCATGTCCTGAATCTCATGCCCTGAAACTCCTGCCCTCAAACTCATGCACTGAAACTCTTGCACTGAAACACCTGCCCTAAAACACATGCCCTGAATGTCATGCCCTGAAATTCCTGCCCTGAAACTCATGCCCTGAATCTCATGCCCTGAAATTCTTGCACTGAAACACCTACCCTAAAACTCATGCCCTGAATCTCATGCCGTGAAACTCATGCACTGAAACTCCTGCCCTGAAACTGATGCCCTAAATCTCATGCACTGAAACTCATGCCCTGAACCTCATGCCCTGAAACTCAAGCCCTGAATCTCATGCACTGAAACTCATGCCCTAAACTCATACCCTGAAACTCCTGCCCTGAATCTCATGCACTGAAACTCATGCCCTTAATCACATGCCCTAAAACTCCTGCCCTGAATCATCTGCCCAGAAACTCATTATCTGAAACACATGCCCTGAAATTCCTGCCCAGAATCTCATGCCCTGAAACTCATGCCCTGAATCTCATGCCTTGAAACTCCTGCTCTCAAACTCATGCACTGAATCTCATGCCCTGAATCTCATGCCTTGAAACTCCTGTCCTGAATCTCATGCCCTGAAACTCATGCCCTGAATCTCATGCCCTGAAACTCATGCCCTGAATCTCATGCCCTGAAACTCCCGCACTCAAACTAATGCCATGAACCTCATATCCTGACACTCACGGCCTGAATTACATGCCCAGAAACTACTGCCCTGAAACTCATGTCCTGAAACTCATGCACTGAAACTCATGCCCTGAATCTCATGCCCTGAAACTTCTGCCCTGAAACTCATGCACTGAATCTCATGCGCTAAATCTCATGACCTTAAACTCAAGCCGTGAATCTCCTGCCCTGAAACTCATGCACTGAATCTCATGCCCTGAAACTTCTGCCCTGAAACTCATGCATTGAATCTCAGGCGCTAAATCTCATGACCTTAAACTCAAGCCGTGAATCTCCTGCCCTGAAACTCATGCCCTGAATCTCAAGCTCTGAAACTCCTGCCCTGAAACTCATGCACTGAACGACATGCCCTGAAACTCTTGCACTGAAACACCTTCCTTGAATCTCCTGCCCTGAATCTCCTGCCCTGAAACTGCTGCCCTGAATCTCAAGCCCTGAAACCACAGACCTGAAACCCATGCCCTGAAACTCATGCCGTGAATCTCATGCCCTGAAACTTATGTCCTGAATCTCATGCCCTGAAACTCCTGCCCTCAAACTCATGCACTGAAACTCTTGCACTGAAACACCTGCCCAAAAACACATGCCCTGAATGTCATGCCCTGAAATTCCTGCCCTGAAACTCATGCCCTGAATCTCAAGCCGTGAAACTCATGCACTGAAACTCCTGCCCTGAAACTGATGCCCTAAATCTCATCCACTGAAACTCATGCCCTGAACCTCATGCCCTGAAACTCAAGTCCTGAAACTCATGCACTGAAACTCATGCCCTGAATCACATGCCCTAAAACTCCTGCCCTGAATCATCTGCCCGGAAACTCATTATCTGAATCACATGCCCTGAAATTCCTGCCCTGAATCTCATGCCGTGAAACTCATGCCCTGAATCTCATGCCTTGAAACTCCTGTCCTGAATCTCATGCCCTGAAACTCCTGCCCTGAAACTCATGTCCTGAAACTCATGCCCTGAATCTCATGCCCTGAAACTCAATCCCTGATTCTCCTGCCCTGAAACTCATGCACTGAATCTCATGCCCTGAAACTTCTGCCCTGAAACTCATGCATTGAATCTCAGGCGCTAAATCTCATGACCTTAAACTCAAGCCGTGAATCTCCTGCCCTGAAACTCATGCCCTGAATCTCAAGCTCTGAAACTCCTGCCCTGAAACTCATGCACTGAAAGACATGCCCTGAAACTCTTGCACTGAAACACCTTCCCTGAATCTCCTGCCCTGAATCTCCTGCCCTGAAACTGCTGCCCTGAATCTCAAGCCCTGAAACCACAGACCTGAAACCCATGCCCTGAAACTCATGTCGTGAATCTCTTGTCCTGAAACTTATGTCCTGAATCTCATGCCCTGAAACTGATGTACTGAATCTCATGCCCTGAAACTCCTGCCCTCAAACTCATGCACTGAAACTCTTGCACTGAAACACCTGCTCTAAAACACATGCCCTGAATGTCATGCCCTGAAATTCCTGCCCTGAAACTCATGCCCTGAAACTCTTGCACTGAAACACCTATCCTAAAACTCATGCCCTGAATCTCAAGCCCTGAATCTCATGCCGTGAAACTCATGCACTGAAACTCTGCCCTGAAACTGATGCCCTAAATCTCATCCACTGAAACTCATGCCCTGAACCTCATGCCCTGAAACTCAAGCCCTGAATCACATGCCCTAAAACTCCTGCCCTGAATCATTTGCCGAGAAACTCATTATCTGAATCACATGCCCTGAAATTCCTGCCCTGAATCTCATGCCCTGAAACTCATGCCCTGAATCTCATGCCTTGAAACTCCTGCCCTCAAACTCATGCACTGAAACTCATGCCCTGAATCTTCTGTCCTGATACTCATGCCCTGAATCTCATGCCCTGAATCTCATGCTCTGAAATTCATGCACTGAAACTCATCCCCTAAATGTCATGCTCTGAAACTCATGCCCTGAATCTCATGCCTTCAAACTCCTGTCCTGAATCACATGCCCTGAAACTCATGCCCTGAACCTCATGCCCTGAAACTCAAGCCCTGAATCTCATGCACGGAAAATCATGCCCTAAATCTCATACCCTGAAACTGCTGCCCTGAAACGCATGCACTGAAACTAATGCCATGAATCTCATATCATGACACTCACGCCCTGAATTACATGCCCTGACTCTTGCCCTGAAACTCATGTCCTGAAACTCATGCCCTGAATCTCATGCCCTGAAACTTCTGCCCTGAAACTCATCCACTGAATCTCATGCGCTAAATCTCATGACCTAAAACTCAAGCCGTGAATCTCCTGCCCTGAAACTCATGCCCTGAATGTCATGCCCTGAAATTCCTGCCCTGAATCTCATGCCCTGAAACTCATGCTCTGAAACTCCTGCACTGAAACTCATGCACTGAAAGACATGCCCTGAAACTCTTGCACTGAAACTCTTGCACTGAAACACCTGCCCTGAATCTCCTGCCCTGAATCTCCTGCCCTGAAACTGCTGCCCTGAATCTCAAGCCCTGAAACCACGGACCTGAAACCCATGCCGTGAAACTCATGTCCTGAATCTCATGCCCTGAAACTCATCCCTGAATCTCATGCACTGAAACTCATGCCCTAAATCGCATACCCTGAAACTGCTGCCCTGAAACTGATGCACTGAAACACATGCCCTGAATCGCATGCCCTAAAACTCCTGCCCTGAATCATCTGCGCAGAAACTCATTATCTGAATCACATGCGGAGAGGCGGAGAGGCTCCGGTCGATCACTTCGGGTGGTCCCGAGCCGTGGGTCGACGGAATTCGGGTGGTCGTCTGACGTCGAACTTGAGCTCCAACGGTAGCGCGCGAAGAACTTGGACTTTGAATAAGTGTTGGCGCCTTTTTTTTCATTACTTTCCTCTCTGTATCACATGTATATTAATGCCCTAGAATTAGTAATATCTATAAAGTGTATGTGTTAAAATTTACTGGGTGTGCTGGCTGATGATTGATGTTTGTGATTGATTCGGGCGACGATTGACCCTGAGGGGACTGCTGAAGCAGGTGCTGGGCGGGATTTCCCCTAGACATACACGAGCCAAAATAACGGAACGTTACAAGTGGAACTCATGCCCTGAATCTCATGCCTTGAAACTCCTGCCCTCAAACTCATGCAGCCAAACTCATGCACTGCAACTCATGCCCGGAATCTCATGCCTTCAAACTCCTGTCCTGAATCACATGCCCTGAAACTCATGCCCTGAATCTCATGCCCTGAAACTACTGCACTGAAACTCATGTCCTGAACCTCATGCCCTGAAACTGCTGCCCTGAATATCATGCCAAGAATCTAATATCCTCAAACTCATGTCCTGAATTACATGCCCTGAAACTACTTCACTCAAACTCATGCCCTGAAACTCATGCCCTGAAACTTCTGCCCTGAAACTCAAGCACTGAATCTCATGCGCTAAATCTCATGACCTTAAACTCAAGCCGTGAATCTCCTGCCCTGAAACTGATGCCCTGAATCTCATGCCCTGAAACTTCTGCCCTGAGACTCATGCATTGATTCTCATGCGCTAAATCTCATGACCTTAAACTCAAGCCCTGAATCTCCTGCCCTGAATCTCCTGCCCTGAAACTGCTGCCCTGAAACCACAGACCTGAAACCCATGCCCTGAAACTCATGTCCTGAATCTCATGCCCTGAAACTCATGCCCTGAATCTCATGCCGTGAAACTCCTGCCCTCAAACTCATGCACTGAAACTCATGCCCTGAATCTCCTGTCCTGATACTCAAGCCCTGAATCTCATGCCCTGAATCTCATGCTCTGAAATTCATGCACTGAAACTCATCCCCTAAATGTCATGCTCTGAAACTCATGCCCTGAATCTCATGCCTTCAAACTCCTGTCCTGCATCACATGCCCTGAAACTCATGCCCTGAACCTCATGCCCTGAAACTCAAGCCCTGAATCTCATGCACTGAAACTCATGCCCTAAATCTCATACCCTGAAACTGCTGCCCTGAAACTCATGCACTGAAACTCATGCCCTGACTCTCATGCCTTGAAACTCCTGCCCTCAAACTCATGCAGTCAAACTCATGCACTGAAACTCATGCCCGGAATCTCATGCCTTCAAACTCCTGTCCTGAATCACATGCCCAGAAACTCATGCCCTTAATCTCATGCCCTGAAACTACTGCACTGAAACTCATGTCCTGAACCTCATGCCCTGAAACTGCTGCCCTGAATATCATGCCAAGAATCTCATATCCTCAAACTCATGTCCTGAATTACATGTCCTGAAACGACTTCACTCAAACTCATGCACTGAAACTCATGCCCTGAATCTCATGCCCTGAAACTTCTGCCCTGAAACTCATGCACTGAATCTCATGCGCTAAATCTCATGACCTTAAACTCAAGCCGTGAATCTCCTGCCCTGATACTGATGCCCTGAATCTCATGCCCTGAATCTTCTGCCCTGAAACTCATGCTCTGAATCTCATGCGCTAAATCTCATGACCTTAAACTCAAGCCGTGAATCTCCTGCCCTGAAACTCATGCCCTGAATCTCATGCTCTGAAACTCCTGCCCTGAAACTTATGCACTGAAAGACATGCCCTGAAACTCTTGCACTGAATCTGTTGCACTGAAACACCTGCCCAGAATCTTCTGCACTGAATCTCATGCCCTGAAACTGCTGTCCTGAATCTCAAGCCCTGAAACCACAGACCTGAAACCCATGCCCTGAAATTCATGTCCTGAATCTCATACCTGTAACTCATGCCCTGAATCTCATGCCGTGAAACTCCTGCCCTCAAACTCATGCGCTGAAACTCATGCCCTGAATATCATGCCCTGAAACTCAAACACAGAATCTCCTGCCCTGAAACACATGCCCTAAATCTCATACCCTGAAACTCCTGCCCTGAAACTCATGCACTGAAACTCATGTCCTGAATCACATGCCCTAAAACTCCTGCCCTGAATCATCTGCCCAGAAACTCATGCCCTGAATCACATGCCCTAAAATTCCTGCACTGAATCTCATGCCCTGAAACTCATGCCCTGAATCTCATGCACTGAAACTCCTGCCCTCAAACTCATACACTGAAATTCATGCACTGAAACTCATGCCCTGAAACTCCTGCACTGAAACTGATGCCATGAATCTCATATCCTGAAACTCACGCACTGAATTACATGCCCTGAATCACCTGCCCTGAAATTCATGACCTGAATCTCATGCCTTGATTCACATGCCCTGAAACTCCTGCCCTGAATCTCCTGCCCTGAAACTCATGCCCTGAATTTCATGCTCTGAAACTCCTGCCCTCAAGCTCATGCACTGAAACTCATGCCTTTAATCACATGCACTGTATACTCCTGCCCTGAATCTCCTGCCTTGAAACTCTTGCTGTGAATCTCATGCTCTGGAACTCCTGCACTGAAACTCCTGCCCTGCATCTCCTGCCTTGAAACTCATGCCCTGAATCTCGTGCCCTGAAACTCCTGCCCTGAATCACCTGCTCTGAAAATCTTGCCCTGAATCTCATGCCCTACAACTCCTCACACTGAAATTCCTGCCCTGAAACGCATGCCCAGAATCTGATGCCCTGAATCTCATGCTATGAAACTCCTGCACTGAAACTCCTGCCCTGAATCTCCTGCCCTGAAACTCATGTCCTGAATCTCATGTCCTGAATCTCATGCTCTGAAACTCCTGCAATGAAACTCCTGCCCTGAATCTCCTGCCTTGAAACTCATTCCCTGAATCTCATGCCCTGAAACTCCTGCTCTGAAACTCATGCACTGAAACTCATGCCCTGAATCTCATTCCCGGAAACTCAAGCCCTGATTCTCCTGCACTGAAACTCATGCCTTGAATCTCAAGCCCTGATTCTCCTGCCCTGAAACTCATTCCCTGAATCTCATGCCCTGAAACTTCTGCCCTGAAAGTCATGCACTGAATCTCATGCGCTAAATCTCATGACCTTAAACTCAAGCCGTGAATCTCCTGCCCTGAAACTCATGCCCTGAATCTCATGCTCTGAACCTCCTGCCCTGAAACTCATGCACTTAAAGACATGCCCTGAAATTCTTGCACTGAAACACCTGGCCTGAATCTCCTGCACTGAATCTCATCCCCTGAAACTGCTACCCTGAATCTCAAGCCCTGAAACCACAGACATTAAACCCATGCCCTGAAACTCATGTCCTGAATCTCATGCCCTTAAACTCATGCTCTGAATCTCATGCCGTGAAACTCCTGCCCTCAAACTCATGCCCTGAAAGTCATGCCCTGAATATCATGCCCTGAAACTCAAACACTGAATCTCCTGCCCTGAATCACATGCCCTAAAACTCCTGCCCTGAATCATCTCCCCAGAAACTCATGCCCTGAATCTCATGCCCTGAAACTCCTGCCCTCAAACTCATACACTGAAACTCATGCACTGAAACTCATGCCCTGAATCTCATGCCCTGAAACTCCTGCCCTCAAACTCATGCACTGAAACTCTTGCACTGAAACACCTGCCCTAAAACACATGCCCTGAATGTCATGCCCTGAAATTCCTGCCCTGAAACTCATGCCCTGAATCTCATGCCCTGAAACCCTTGCACTGAAACACCTACCCTAAAACTCATGCCCTGAATCTCATGCCGTGAAACTCATGCACTGAAACTCCTGCCCTGAAACAGATGCCCTAAATCTCATGCACTGAAACTCATGCCCTGAACCTCATGCCCTGAAACTCAAGCCCTGAATCTCATGCACTGAAACTCATGCCCTAAATCTCATACCCTGAAACTCCTGCCCTGAATCTCATGCACTGAAACTCATGCCCTTAATCACATGCCCTAAAACTCCTGCCCTGAATCATCTGCCCAGAAACTCATTATCTGAAACACATGCCCTGAAATTCCTGCCCTGAATCTCATGCCCTGAAACTCATGCCCTGAATCTCATGCCTTGAAACTCCTGCCCTCAAACTCATGCACTGAATCTCATGCCCTGAATCTCATGCCTTGAAACTCCTGTCCTGAATCTCATGCCCTGAAACTCATGCCCTGAATCTCATGTCCTGAAACTCATGCCCTGAATCTCATGCCCTGAAACTCCCGCACTCAAACTAATGCCATGAATCTCATATCCTGACACTCACGGCCTGAATTACATGCCCAGAAACTACTGCCCTGAAACTCATGTCCTGAAACTCATGCACTGAATCTCATGCCCTGAACCTCATGCCCTGATTCTCCTGCCGTGAAACTCATGCCCTGAATCTCATGCCCTGAAACTTCTGCCCTGAAACTCATGCACTGAATCTCATGCGCTAAATCTCATGACCTTAAACTCAAGCCGTGAATCTCCTGCCCTGAAACTCATGCACTGAATCTCATGCCCTGAAACTACTGCCCTGAAACTCATGCATTGAATCTCAGGCGCTAAATCTCATGACCTTAAACTCAAGCCGTGAATCTCCTGCCCTGAAACTCATGCCCTGAATCTCAAGCTCTGAAACTCCTGCCCTGAAACTCATGCACTGAACGACATGCCCTGAAACTCTTGCACTGAAACACCTTCCTTGAATCTCCTGCCCTGAATCTCCTGCCCTGAAACTGCTGCCCTGAATCTCAAGCCCTGAAACCACAGACCTGAAACCCATGCCCTGAAACTCATGCCGTGAATCTCATGCCCTGAAACTTATGTCCTGAATCTCATGCCCTGAAACTCCTGCCCTCAAACTCATGCACTGAAACTCTTGCACTGAAACACCTGCCCAAAAACACATGCCCTGAATGTCATGCCCTGAAATTCCTGCCCTGAAACTCATGCCCTGAATCTCATGCCCTGAATCTCATGCCGTGAAACTCATGCACTGAAACTCCTGCCCTGAAACTGATGCCCTAAATCTCATCCACTGAAACTCATGCCCTGAACCTCATGCCCTGAAACTCAAGTCCTGAATCTCATGCACTGAAACTCATGCCCTAAATCTCATACCCTGAAACTCCTGCCCTGAAACTCATGCACTGAAATTCCTGCCCTGAATCTCATGCCCTGAAACTCCTGCCCTGAATCTCATGCCGTGAAACTCATGCACTGAAACTCCTGCCCTGAAACTGATGCCCTGAATCTCATGCACTGAAACGCATGCCCTGATCCCATTGCCCTGAAACTCAAGCCCTGAATCTCATGCACTGAAACTCATGCCCTGAATCACATGCCCTAAAACTCCTGCCCTGAATCATCTGCCCAGAAACTCATTATCTGAATCTCATGCCCTGAAACTCATGCCCTGAATCTCACGCCGTGAAACCCCTGCCCTCAAACTCATGCACTGAAACTCATGCCCTGAATCTCCTGTCCTGAAACTCATGCCCTGAATCTCATGCCCTGAAATTCATGTACTGAAACTCATCCCCTGAATGTTATGCTCTGAAACTCAAGTCCTGATTCTCCTGGCCTGAAACTCATGCCCTGAATCTCATAGCCTTAAACTCCTGCCCTGAATCACCTGCCCTGAAACTCATGCCCTGAATCTCATGCCCTGAAACTGCTGCTCTGAAACTGCTGCGCTGAATCTCAAGCCCGGAAATCACAGACCTGAAATTCATGCCCTGAAACTCATGTACTGAATCACATGCCCTGAAACTCATATCCTGAATCTCATACCCTGATACTTCTGCCCTGAAGCTCATGCACTGAATCTCATGACCTTAAACTCAAGCCGTGAATCTCCTGCCCTAAAACTCATGCCCTGAATCTCATGCCCTGAAACTTCTGCCCTGAAACTCATGCATTGAATCTCATGCGCTAAATCTCATGACCTTAAACTCAAGCCGTGAATCTCATGCACTGAAACTCATGCCCTAAATCTCATACCCTGAAACTCCTGCCCTGAAACTCATGCACTGAAACTCATGCCCTGAATCACATGCCCTAAAACTCCTGCCCTGAATCATCTGCCCAGAAACTCATTATCTGAATCACATGCCCTGAAATTCCTGCCCTGAATCTCATGCCGTGAAACTCATGCCCTGAATCTCATGCCTTGAAACTCCTGTCCTGAATCTCATGCCCTGAAACTCCTGCCCTGAAACTCATGTCCTGAAACTCATGCCCTGAATCTCATGCCCTGAAACTCAATCCCTGATTCTCCTGCCGTGAAACTCATGCCCTGAATCTCATACCCTGAAACTTCTGCCCTGAAACTCATGCACTGAACCTCATGCGCTAAATCTCATGACCTTAAACTCAAGCTGTGAATCTCCTGCCCTGAAACTCATGCACTGAATCTCATGCCCTGAAACTTCTGCCCTGAAACTCATGCATTGAATCTCAGGCGCTAAATCTCATGACCTTAAACTCAAGCCGTGAATCTCCTGCCCTGAAACTCATGCCCTGAATCTCAAGCTCTGAAACTCCTGCCCTGAAACTCATGCACTGAAAGACATGCCCTGAAACTCTTGCACTGAAACTCTTGCACTGAAACACCTTCCCTGAATCTCCTGCCCTGAATCTCCTGCCCTGAAACTGCTGCCCTGAATCTCAAGCCCTGAAACCACAGACCTGAAACCCATGCCCTGAAACTCATGTCGTGAATCTCATGCCCTGAAACTTATGTCCTGAATCTCATGCCCTGAAACTGATGTACTGAATCTCATGCCCTGAAACTCCTGCCCTCAAACTCATGCACTGAAACTCTTGCACTGAAACACCTGCTCTAAAACACATGCCCTGAATGTCATGCCCTGAAATTCCTGCCCTGAAATTCATGCCCTGAAACTCTTGCACTGAAACACCTACCCTAAAACTCATGCCCTGAATCTCAAGCCCTGAATCTCATGCCGTGAAACTCATGCACTGAAACTCTGCCCTGAAACTGATGCCCTAAATCTCATCTACTGAAACTCATGCCCTGAACCTCATGCCCTGAAACTCAAGCCCTGAATCACATGCCCTAAAACTCCTGCCCTGAATCATTTGCCGAGAAACTCATTATCTGAATCACATGCCCTGAAATTCCTGCCCTGAATCTCATGCCCTGAAACTCATGCCCTGAATCTCCTGTCCTGATACTCATGCCCTGAATCACATGCCCTGAATCTCATGCTCTGAATTTCATGCACTGAAACTCATCCCCTAAATGTCATGCTCTGAAACTCATGCCCTGAATCTCATGCCTTCAAACTCCTGTCCTGAATCACATGCGCTGAAACTCATGCCCTGAACCTCATGCCCTGAAACTCAAGCCCTGAATCTCATGCACGGAAAATCATGCCCTAAATCTCATACCCTGAAACTGCTGCCCTGAAACGCATACACTGAAACTAATGCCATGAATCTCATATCATGACACTCACGCCCTGAATTACATGCCCTGACTCTTGCCCTGAAACTCATGTCCTGAAACTCATGCCCTGAATCTCATGCCCTGAAACTTCTGCCCTGAAACTCATCCACTGAATCTCATGCGCTAAATCTCATGACCTAAAACTCAAGCCGTGAATCTCCTGCCCTGAAACTCATGCCCTGAATGTCATGCCCTGAAATTCCTGCCCTGAATCTCATGCCCTGAAACTCATGCTCTGAAACTCCTGCACTGAAACTCATGCACTGAAAGACATGCCCTGAAACTCTTGCACTGAAACTCTTGCACTGAAACACCTGCCCTGAATCTCCTGCCCTGAATCTCCTGCCCTGAAACTGCTGCCCTGAATCTCAAGCCCTGAAACCACGGACCTGAAACCCATGCCGTGAAACTCATGTCCTGAATCTCATGCCCTGAAACTCATCCCTGAATCTCATGCACTGAAACTCATGCCCTAAATCTCATACCCTGAAACTGCTGCCCTGAAACTGATGCACTGAAACACATGCCCTGAATCGCATGCCCTAAAACTCCTGCCCTGAATCATCTGCGCAGAAACTCATTACCTGAATCACATGCCCTGAAACTCATGCCCTGAATCTCATGCCTTGAAACTCCTGCCCTCAAACTGATGCAGCCAAACTCATGCACTGCAACTCATGCCCGGAATCTCATGCCTTCAAACTCCTGTCCTGAATCACATGCCCTGAAACTCATGCCCTGAATCTCATGCCCTGAAACTACTGCACTGAAACTCATGTCCTGAACCTCATGCCCTGAAACTGCTGCCCTGAATATCATGCCAAGAATCTAATATCCTCAAACTCATGTCCTGAATTACATGCCCTGAAACTACTTCACTCAAACTCATGCCCTGAAACTCATGCCCTGAAACTTCTGCCCTGAAACTCAAGCACTGAATCTCATGCGCTAAATCTCATGACCTTAAACTCAAGCCGTGAATCTCCTGCCCTGAAACAGATGCCCTGAATCTCATGCCCTGAAACTTCTGCCCTGAAACTCATGCATTGATTCTCATGCGCTAAATCTCATGACCTTAAACTCAAGCCCTGAATCTCCTGCCCTGAATGTCCTGCCCTGAAACTGCTGCCCTGAAACCACAGACCTGAAACCCATGCCCTGAAACTCATGTCCTGAATCTCATGCCCTGAAACTCATGCCCTGAATCTCATGCCGTGAAACTCCTGCCCTCAAACTCATGCACTGAAACTCATGCCCTGAATCTCCTGTCCTGATACTCAAGCCCTGAATCTCATGCCCTGAATCTCATGCTCTGAAATTCATGCACTGAAACTCATCCCCTAAATGTCATGCTCTGAAACTCATGCCCTGAATCTCATGCCTTCAAACTCCTGTCCTGCATCACATGCCCTGAAACTCATGCCCTGAACCTCATGCCCTGAAACTCAAGCCCTGAATCTCATGCACTGAAACTCATGCCCTAAATCTCATACCCTGAAACTGCTGCCCTGAAACTCATGCACTGAAACTCATGCCCTGACTCTCATGCCTTGAAACTCCTGCCCTCAAACTCATGCAGTCAAACTCATGCACTGAAACTCATGCCCGGAATCTCATGCCTTCAAACTCCTGTCCTGAATCACATGCCCAGAAACTCATGCCCTGAATCTCATGCCCTGTAACTACTGCACTGAAACTCATGTCCTGAACCTCATGCCCTGAAACTGCTGCCCTGAATATCATGCCAAGATTCTCATATCCTCAAACTCATGTCCTGAATTACATGTCCTGAAACGACTTCACTCAAACTCATGCACTGAAACTCATGCCCTGAATCACATGCCCTGAAACTTCTGCCCTGAAACTCATGCACTGAATCTCATGCGCTAAATCTCATGACCTTAAACTCAAGCCGTGAATCTCCTGCCCTGATACTGATGCCCTGAATCTCATGCCCTGAATCTTCTGCCCTGAAACTCATGCTCTGAATCTCATGCGCTAAATCTCATGACCTTAAACTCAAGCCGTGAATCTCCTGCCCTGAAACTCATGCCCTGAATCTCATGCTCTGAAACTCCTGCCCTGAAACTTATGCACTGAAAGACATGCCCTGAAACTCTTGCACTGAATCTGTTGCACTGAAACACCTGCCCAGAATCTTCTGCACTGAATCTCATGCCCTGAAACTGCTGTCCTGAATCTCAAGCCCTGAAACCACAGACCTGAAACCCATGCCCTGAATCTCATACCTGTAACTCATGCCCTGAATCTCATGCCGTGAAACTCCTGCCCTCAAACTCATGCCCTGAAACTCATGCCCTGAATATCATGCCCTGAAACTCAAACACAGAATCTCCTGCCCTGAAACACATGCCCTAAATCTCATACCCTGAAACTCCTGCCCTGAAACTCATGCACTGAAACTCATGTCCTGAATCACATGCCCTAAAACTCCTGCCCTGAATCATCTGCCCAGAAACTCATGCCCTGAATCACATGCCCTAAAATGCCTGCACTGAATCTCATGCCCTGAAACTCATGCCCTGAATCTCATGCACTGAAACTCCTGCCCTCAAACTCATACACTGAAATTCATGCACTGAAACTCATCCCCTGAATGTCATGCCCTGAAACTCATGCCCTGAATCTCATTCCCTGAAACTCAAGCCCTGATTCTCCTGCACTGAAACTCATGCTCTGAATCTCATGTCCTGAATCACCAGCCATGAAACTCATGCCCTGAATCTCATGCCTTGAATCACATGCTCTGAAACTCCTGCCCTGAATCTCCTCCCTTGAAACTCATGCCCTGAATCTCATGCCCTCAAACTCTTGCACTGAAACACCTGCCCTAAAACACATGCCCTGAAACTCATGCCCTGAATCTCATGCCCTGAAACTCTTGCACTGAAATACCTACCCTAAAACTCCTGCCCTGAATCTCATGCCCTGAAACTCAAGCCCTGATTCTCCTGCCCTGAAACTCATTCCCTGAATCTCATGCCCTGAAACTTCTGCCCTGAAAGTCATGCCCTGAATCTCATGCTCTGAACCTCCTGCCCTGAAACTCATGCACTTAAAGAAATGCCCTGAAACTCTTGCACTGAAACACCTGGCCTGAATCTCCTGCACTGAATCTCATCCCCTGAAACTGCTGCCCTGAATCTCAAACCCTGAAACCACAGACCTGAAACCCATGCCCTGAAACTCATGTCCTGAATCTCATGCCCTTAAACTCATGCCCTGAATATCATGCCGTGAAACTCCTGCCCTCAAACTCATGCCCTGAAACTCATGCCCTGAATATCATGCCCTGAAACTCAAACACTGAATCTCCTGCCCTGAAACACATGCCCTAAATCTCATACCCTGAAACTCCTGCCCTGAAACTCATGCACTGAAACTCATGCCCAAAATCACATGCCCTAAAACTCCTGCCCTGAATCATCTCCCCAGAAACTCATGCCCTGAATCTCATGCCCTGAATCTCCTGCCCTCAAACTCATACACTGAAACTCATGCACTGAAACTCATGCCCTGAATCTCATGCCTTGAAACTCCTGTCCTGAATCTCATGCCCTGAAACTCATGCCCCGAATCTCATGCCCTGAAACTCCTGCACTGAAACTGATGCCATGAATCTCATATCCTGAAACTCACGCACTGAATTACATGCCCTGAATCACCTGCCCTGAAATTCATGACCTGAATCTCATGCCTTGATTCACATGCCCTGAAACTCCTGCCCTGAATCTCCTGCCCTGAAACTCATGCCCTGAATTTCATGCTCTGAAACTCCTGCCCTCAAGCTCATGCACTGAAACTCATGCCTTTAATCACATGCACTGATACTCCTGCCCTGAATCTCCTGCCTTGAAACTCTTGCTGTGAATCTCATGCTCTGGAACTCCTGCACTGAAACTCCTGCCCTGAATCTCCTGCCTTGAAACTCATGCCCTGAATCTCGTGCCCTGAAACTCCTGCCCTGAATCACCTGCTCTGAAAATCTTGCCCTGAATCTCATGCCCTGCAACTCCTCACACTGAAATTCCTGCCCTGAAACGCATGCCCAGAATCTGATGCCCTGAATCTCATGCTATGAAACTCCTGCACTGAAACTCCTGCCCTGAATCTCCTGCCCTGAAACTCATGTCCTGAATCTCATGTCCTGAATCTCATGCTCTGAAACTCCTGCAATGAAACTCCTGCCCTGAATCTCCTGCCTTGAAACTCATTCCCTGAATCTCATGCCCTGAAACTCCTGCTCTGAAACTCATGCACTGAAACTCATGCCCTGAATCTCATTCCCTGAAACTCAAGCCCTGATTCTCCTGCACTGAAACTCATGCCTTGAATCTCAAGCCCTGATTCTCCTGCCCTGAAACTCATTCCCTGAATCTCATGCCCTGAAACTTCTGCCCTGAATCTCATGCTCTGAACCTCCTGCCCTGAAACTCATGCACTTAAAGACATGCCCTGAAACTCTTGCACTGAAACACTTGCACTGAAACACCTGGCCTGAATCTCCTGCACTGAATCTCATCCCCTGAAACTGATACCCTGAATCTCAAGCCCTGAAACCACAGACCTTAAACCCATGCCCTGAATCTCATGCCCTGAAACTCAATCCCTGATTCTCCTGCCGTGAAACTCATGCCCTGAATCTCATACCCTGAAACTTCTGCCCTGAAACTCATGCACTGAACCTCATGCGCTAAATCTCATGTTCTTAAACTCAAGCTGTGAATCTCCTGCCCTGAAACTCATGCACTGAATCTCATGCCCTGAAACTTCTGCCCTGAAACTCATGCATTGAATCTCAGGCGCTAAATCTCATGACCTTAAACTCAAGCCGTGAATCTCCTCCCCTGAAACTCATGCCCTGAATCTCAAGCTCTGAAACTCCTGCCCTGAAACTCATGCACTGAAAGACATGCCCTGAATCTCTTGCACTGAAACACCTTCCCTGAATCTCCTGCCCTGAATCTCCTGCCCTGAAACTGCTGCCCTGAATCTCAATCCCTGAAACCACAGACCTGAAACCCATGCCCTGAAACTCATGTCGTGAATCTCATGCCCTGAAACTTATGTCCTGAATCTCATGCCCTGAAACTGATGTACTGAATCTCATGCCCTGAAACTCCTGCCCTCAAACTCATACACTGAAACTCTTGCACTGAAACACCTGCTCTAAAACACATGCCCTGAATGTCATGCCTGAAATTCCTGCCCTGAAACTCATGCCCTGAAACCCTTGCACTGAAACACCTACCCTAAAACTCATGCCCTGAATCTCATGCCGTGAAACTCATGCACTGAAACTCATGCCCTGAAACTCATGCCCTGAAACTCAAGCCCTGAATCACATGCCCTAAAACTCCTGCCCTGAATCATTTGCCGAGAAACTCATTATCTGAATCACATGCCCTGAAATTCCTGCCCTGAATCTCATGCCCTGAAACTCATGCCCTGAATCTCATACCCTGAAACTGCTGCCCTGAAACTCATGCACTGAAACTCATGCCCTGACTCTCATGCCTTGAAACTCCTGCCCTCAAACTCATGCAGTCAAACTCATGCACTGAAACTCATGCCCGGAATCTCATGCCTTCAAACTCCTGTCCTGAATCACATGCCAGAAACTCATGCCCTGAATCTCATGCCCTGAAACTACTGCACTGAAACTCATGTCCTGAACCTCATGCCCTGAAACTGCTGCCCTGAATATCATGCCAAGTTTCTCATATCCTCAAACTCATGTCCTGAATTACATGTCCTGAAACGACTTCACTCAAACTCATGCACTGAAACTCATGCCCTGAATCACATGCCCTGAAACTTCTGCCCTGAAACTCATGCACTGAATCTCATGCGCTAAATCTCATGACCTTAAACTCAAGCCGTGAATCTCCTGCCCTGATACTGATGCCCTGAATCTCATGCCCTGAATCTTCTGCCCTGAAACTCATGCTCTGAATCTCATGCGCTAAATCTCATGACCTTAAACTCAAGCCGTGAATCTCCTGCCCTGAAGCTCATGCCCTGAATCTCATGCTCTGAAACTCCTGCCCTGAAACTTATGCACTGAAAGACATGCCCTGAAACTCTTGCACTGAATCTGTTGCACTGAAACACCTGCCCAGAATCTTCTGCACTGAATCTCATGCCCTGAAACTGCTGTCCTGAATCTCAAGCCCTGAAACCACAGACCTGAAACCCATGCCCTGAAATTCATGTCCTGAATCTCAAACCTGTAACTCATGCCCTGAATCTCATGCCGTGAAACTCCTGCCCTCAAACTCATGCCCTGAAACTCATGCCCTGAATATCATGCCCTGAAACTCAAACACAGAATCTCCTGCCCTGAAACACATGCCCTAAATCTCATACCCTGAAACTCCTGCCCTGAAACTCATGCACTGAAACTCTGTCCTGAATCACATGCCCTAAAACTCCTGCCCTGAATCATCTGCCCAGAAACTCATGCCCTGAATCACATGCCCTAAAATTCCTGCACTGAATCTCATGCCCTGAAACTCATGCCCTGAATCTCATGCACTGAAACTCCTGCCCTCAAACTCATACACTGAAATTCATGCACTGAAACTCATCCCCTGAATGTCATGCCCTGAAACTCATGCCCTGAAACTCATGCCCTGAATCTCATTCCCTGAAACTCAAGCCCTGATTCTCCTGCACTGAAACTCATGCTCTGAATCTCATGTCCTGAATCACCTGCCATGAAACTCATGCCCTGAATCTCATGCCTTGAATCACATGCTCTGAAACTCCTGCCCTGAATCTCCTCCCTTGAAACTCATGCCCTGAATCTCATGCCCTCAAACTCTTGCACTGAAACACCTGCCCTAAAACACATGCCCTGAAACTCATGCCCTGAATCTCATGCCCTGAAACTCTTGCAGTGAAATACCTACCCTAAAACTCCTGCCCTGAATCTCATGCCTGAAACTCAAGCCCTGATTCTCCTGCCCTGAAACTCATTCCCTGAATCTCATGCCCTGAAACTTCTGCCCTGAAAGTCATGCCCTGAATCTCATGCTCTGAACCTCCTGCCCTGAAACTCATGCACTAAAAGAAATGCCCTGAAACTTTTGCACTGAAACACCTGGCCTGAATCTCCTGCACTGAATCTCATCCCCTGAAACTGCTGCCCTGAATCTCAAACCCTGAAACCACAGACCTGAAACCCATGCCCTGAAACTCATGTCCTGAATCTCATGCCCTTAAACTCATGCCCTGAATATCATGCCGTGAAACTCCTGCCCTCAAACTCATGCCCTGAAACTCATGCCCTGAATATCATGCCCTGAAACTCAAACACTGAATCTCCTGCCCTGAAACACATGCCCTAAATCTCATACCCTGAAACTCCTGCCCTGAAACTCATGCACTGAAACTCATGCCCAAAATCACATGCCCTAAAACTCCTGCCCTGAATCATCTCCCAGAAACTCATGCCCTGAATCTCATGCCCTGAATCTCCTGCCCTCAAACTCATACACTGAAACTCATGCACTGAAACTCATGCCCTGAATCTCATGGCTTGAAACTCCTGTCCTGAATCTCATGCCCTGAAACTCATGCCCCGAATCTCATGCCCTGAAACTCCTGCACTGAAACTGATGCCATGAATCTCATATCCTGAAACTCACGCACTGAATTACATGCCCTGAATCACCTGCCCTGAAATTCATGACCTGAATCTCATGCCTTGATTCACATGCCCTGAAACTCCTGCCCTGAATCTCCTGCCCTGAAACTCATGCCCTGAATTTCATGCTCTGAAACTCCTGCCCTCAAGCTCATGCACTGAAACTCATGCCTTTAATCACATGCACTGATACTCCTGCCCTGAATCTCCTGCCTTGAAACTCTTGCTGTGAATCTCATGCTCTGGAACTCCTGCACTGAAACTCCTGCCCTGCATCTCCTGCCTTGAAACTCATGCCCTGAATCTCGTGCCCTGAAACTCCTGCCCTGAATCACCTGCTCTGAAAATCTTGCCCTGAATCTCATGCCCTACAACTCCTCACACTGAAATTCCTGCCCTGAAACGCATGCCCAGAATCTGATGCCCTGAATCTCATGCTATGAAACTCCTACACTGAAACTCCTGCCCTGAATCTCCTGCCCTGAAACTCATGTCCTGAATCTCATGTCCTGAATCTCATGCTCTGAAACTCCTGCAATGAAACTCCTGCCCTGAATCTCCTGCCTTGAAACTCATTCCCTGAATCTCATGCCCTGAAACTCCTGCTCTGAAACTCATGCACTGAAACTCATGCCCTGAATCTCATTCCCTGAAACTCAAGCCCTGATTCTCCTGCACTGAAACTCATGCCTTGAATCTCAAGCCCTGATTCTCCTGCCCTGAAACTCATTCCCTGAATCTCATGCCCTGAAACTTCTGCCCTGAAAGTCATGCACTGAATCTCATGCGCTAAATCTCATGACCTTAAACTCAAGCCGTGAATCTCCTGCCCTGAAACTCATGCCCTGAATCTCATGCTCTGAACCTCCTGCCCTGAAACTCATGCACTTAAAGACATGCCCTGAAACTCTTGCACTGAAACTCTTGCACTGAAACACCTGGCCTGAATCTCCTGCACTGAATCTCGTCCCCTGAAACTGCTACCCTGAATCTCAAGCCCTGAAACCACAGACCTTAAACCCATGCCCTGAAACTCATGTCCTGAATCTCATGCCCTTAAACTCATGCTCTGAATCTCATGCCGTGAAACTCCTGCCCTCAAACTCATGCCCTGAAAGTCATGCCCTGAATATCATGCCCTGAAACTCAAACACTGAATATCCTGCCCTGAATCACATGCCCTAAAACTCCTGCCCTGAATCATCTCCCCAGAAACTCATGCCCTGAATCTCATGCCCTGAAACTCCTGCCCTCAAACTCATACACTGAAACTCATGCACTGAAACTCATGCCCTGAATCTCATGCCCTGAAACTCCTGCACTGAAACTGATGCCATGAATCTCATATCCTGAAACTCACGCCCTGAATTACATGCCCTGAATCACCTTCCCTGAAATTCATGACCTGAATCTCATGCCTTGATTCACATGCCCTGAAACTCCTGCCCTGAATCTCCTGCCCTGAAACTCATGCCCTGAATTTCATGCTCTGAAACTCCGGCCCTCAAGCTCATGCACTGAAACTCATGCCTTTAATCACATGCACTGATACTCCTGCCCTGAATCTCCTGCCTTGAAACTCTTGCTGTGAATCTCATGCTCTGGAACTCCTGCACTGAAACTCCTGCCCTGAATCTCCTGCCTTGAAACTCATGCCCTGAATCTCGTGCCCTGAAACTCCTGCCCTGAATCACCTGCTCTGAAAATTTGCCCTGAATCTCATACCCTGAAACTCAAGCGCTGATTCTCCTGCCCTGAAACGCATGCCCTGAATCTCATGCCCTGAAACTTAAGCCCTTATTCTCCAGCCCTGAAACTCATTCCCTGAATCTCATGCCCTGAAAATCCTGCCCTCAAACTCATACACTGAAACTCATGCACTGAAACTCATGCCCTGAATCTCATGCCTTGAAACTCCTGTCCTGAATCTCATGCCCTGAAACTCATGCCCTGAATCTCATGCCCTGAAACTCCTGCACTGAATCATCTGCCTAGAAACTCATTATCTGAATCACATGCCCTGAAACTCCTGCCCTCAAACTCATGCACTGAAACTCATGCCCTAAATCTCATGCCCTGAAACTCCTGCCCTGAACCTCAAGCCCTGAAACCACAGACCTGAAACCCATGCCCTGAAACTCAGGGCGAGAATCTCATGCCCTGAATCTCATGCCGTGAAACTCCTGCCATCAAACTCATGTACTGAAACTCATGCTCTGAATCTCCTGCCCTGAAACTCCGGCACTGAAATACGTGCCCTAAAACTCCTGTCTTGAAACTCAAGCCCCGAATCTCATGACCTGAATCTCCTGCCCTGAATCTCCTGCCTTGAAACTCATGCCCTGAATCTCATGCCCTGAAACTCTTGCACTGAAACACCTGCCCTAAAACACATGACCTGAATGTCATGCCCTGAAATTCCTGCCCTGAAACTCTTGCACTGAAACACCTACCCTAAAACTCATGCCCTGAATCTCATGCCCTGAAACTGCTGCTCTGAAACTGCTGCGCTGAATCTCAAGCCCGGAAACCACAGACCTGAAATTCATGCCCTGAAACTCATGTATTGAATCTCATGCCCTGAAACTCATGTCCTGAATCTCATGCCCTGAAACTCCTGCCGTCAAACTCATGCACTGCAACTCATGCCCGGAATCTCATGCCTTCAAACTCCTGTCCTAAATCACATGCCCTGAAACTCATGTCCTGAATCTCATGCCCTGAAACTCCTGCCCTCAAACTCATGCACTGCAACTCATGCCCGGAATCTCATGCCTTCAAACTCCTGTCCTAAATCACATGCCCTGAAAATCATGCCCTGAATCTCATGCCCTGAAACTACTGCATTGAAACTCATGTCCTGAACCTCATGCCCTGAAACTGCTGCCCTAAATATCATGCCATGAATCTCATATCCTCAAACTCATGCCCTGAATTACATGCCCTGAAACTCCTTCACTGAAACTCACGCCCTGAAACTCATGCCCTGAATATCATGCCCTGAAACTTCTGCCCTGAAACTCATGCACTGAATCTCATGCGCTAAATCTCATGACCTTAAACTCAAGCCGTGAATCTCCTGCCTTGAAACTCATGCCCTGAATCTCAAGCCCTGAAACCACAGACCTGAAACCCATGCCCTGAAACTCATGTCCTGAATCTCATGCCCTTAAACTCATGCCCTGAATATCATGCCGTGAAACTCCTGCCCTCAAACTCATGCCCTGAAACTCATGCCCTGAATATCATGCCCTGAAACTCAAACACTGAATCTCCTGCCCTGAAACACATGCCCTAAATCTCATACCCTGAAACTCCTGCCCTGAAACTCATGCACTGAAACTCATGCCCTGAATCACATGCCCTAAAACTCCTGCCCTGAATCATCTCCCCAGAAACTCATGCCCTGAATCTCATGCCCTGAATCTCCTGCCCTCAAACTCATACACTGAAACTCATGCACTGAAACTCATGCCCTGAATCTCATGCCTTGAAACTCCTGTCCTGAATCTCATGCCCTGAAACTCATGCCCCGAATCTCATGCCCTGAAACTCCTGCACTGAAACTGATGCCATGAATCTCATATCCTGAAACTCACGCCCTGAATTACATGCCCTGAATCACCTGCCCTGAAATTCATGACCTGAATCTCATGCCTTGATTCACATGCCCTAAAACTCCTGCCCTGAATCATCTGCCCAGAAACTCATGCCCTGAATCTCATGCACTGAAACTCATGCCCTCAAACTCATACACTGAAATTCGTGCACTGAAACTCATCCCCTGAATGTCATGCCCTGAAACTCATGCCCTGAAACTCATGCCCTGAATCTCATTCCCTGAAACTCAAGCCCTGATTCTCCTGCACTGAAACTCATGCTCTGAATCTCATGTCCTGAATCACCTGCCATGAAACTCATGCCCTGAATCTCATGCCTTGAATCACATGCTCTGAAACTCCTGCCCTGAATCTCCTCCCTTGAAACTCATGCCCTGAATCTCATGCCCTCAAACTCTTGCACTGAAACACCTGCCCTAAAACACATGCCCTGAAACTCATGCCCTGAATCTCATGCCCTGAAACTCTTGCACTGAAATACCTACCCTAAAACTCCTGCCCTGAATCTCATGCCCTGAAACTCAAGCCCTGATTCTCCTGCCCTGAAACTCATTCCCTGAATCTCATGCCCTGAAACTTCTGCCCTGAAAGTCATGCACTGAATCTCATGCGCTAAATCTCATGAACTTAAACTCAAGTCGTGAATCTCCTGCCCTGAAACTCATGCCCTGAATCTCATGCTCTGAACCTCCTGCCCTGAAACTCATGCACTTAAAGAAATGCCCTGAAACTCTTGCACTGAAACACCTGGCCTGAATCTCCTGCACTGAATCTCATCCCCTGAAACTGCTGCCCTGAATCTCAAGCCCTGAAACCACAGACCTGAAACCCATGCCCTGAAACTCATGTCCTGAATCTCATGCCCTTAAACTCATGCCCTGAATATCATGCCGTGAAACTCCTGCCCTGAAACTCATGCACTGAAACTCATGCCCAAAATCACATGCCCTAAAACTCCTGCCCTGAATCATCTCCCCAGAAACTCATGCCCTGAATCTCATGCCCTGAATCTCCTGCCCTCAAACTCATACACTGAAACTCATGCACTGAAACTCATGCCCTGAATCTCATGCCTTGAAACTCCTGTCCTGAATCTCATGCCCTGAAACTCATGCCGCGAATCTCATGCCCTGAAACTCCTGCACTGAAACTGATGCCATGAATCTCATATCCTGAAACTCACGCACTGAATTACATGCCCTGAATCACCTGCCCTGAAATTCATGACCTGAATCTCATGCCTTGATTCACATGCCCTGAAACTCCTGCCCTGAATCTCCTGCCCTGAAGCTCATGCCCTGAATTTCATGCTCTGAAACTCCTGCCCTCAAGCTCATGCACTGAAACTGATGCCCGGAATCTCATGCCTTCAAACTCCTGTCCTAAATCACATGCCCTGAAAATCATGCCCTGAATCTCATGCCCTGAAACTACTGCATTGAAACTCATGTCCTGAACCTCATGCCCTGAAACTGCTGCCCTAAATATCATGCCATGAATCTCATATCCTCAAACTCATGCCCTGAATTACATGCCCTGAAACTCCTTCACTGAAACTCACGCCCTGAAACTCATGCCCTGAATCTCATGCCCTGAAACTTCTGCCCTGAAACTCATGCACTGAATCTCATGCGCTAAATCTCATGACCTTAAACTCAAGCCGTGAATCTCCTGCCTTGAAACTCATGCCCTGAATCTCAAGCCCTGAAACCACAGACCTGAAACCCGTGCCCTGAAACTGATGTCCTGAATCTCATGCCCTTAAACTCATGCCCTGAATATAATGCCGTGAAACTCCTGCCCTCAAATTCATGCCCTGAAACTCATGCCCTGAATATCATGCCCTAAAACTCCTGCCCTGAATCATCTCCCCAGAAACTCATGCCCTGAATCTCATGCCCTGAATCTCCTGCCCTCAAACTCATACACTGAAACTCATGCACTGAAACTCATGCCCTGAATCTCATGCCTTGAAACTCCTGTCCTGCATCTCATGCCCTGAAACTCATGCCCCGAATCTCATGCCCTGAAACTCCTGCACTGAAACTGATGCCATGAATCTCATATCCTGAAACTCACGCCCTGAATTACATGCCCTGAATCACCTGCCCTGAAATTCATGACCTGAATCTCATGCCTTGATTCACATGCCCTGAAACTCCTGCCCTGAATCTCCTGCCCTGAAACTCATGCCCTGAATTTCATGCTCTGAAACTCCTGCCCTCAAGCTCATGCACTGAAACTCATGCCTTTAATCACATGCACTGATACTCCTGCCCTGAATCTCCTGCCTTGAAACTCTTGCTGTGAATCTCATGCTCTGGAACTCCTGCACTGAAACTCCTGCCCAGAATCACCTGCTCTGAAAATCTTGCCCTGAATCTCATGCCCTACAACTCCTCACACTGAAATTCCTGCTCTGAAACGCATGCCCAGAATCTGATGCCCTGAATCTCATGCTATGAAACTCCTGCACGAAACGCCTGCCCTGAATCTCCTGCCCTGAAACTCATGCCCTGAATCTCATGTCCTGAATCTCATACTCTGAAACTCCTGCCCTGAATCTCCTGCCTTGAAACTCATTCCCTGAATCTCATGTCCTGAAACTCATTCCATAAATCTCATACCCTGAAATCCCTGCCCTGAATCTCATGCCCTGAAACTCATTCCCTGAATCTCATGCCCTGAAAATCCTGCCCTCAAAGTCATACACTGAAACTCATGCACTGAAACTCATGCCCTGAATCTCATGCCCTGAAACTCCTGCTCTGAAACTCATGCACTGAAACTCATGCCCTGAATCTCATTCCCTGAAACTCAAGCCCTGAATCTCCTGCACTGAAACTCATTCCCTGAATCTCATGCTCTGAAACTCCTGCCCTGTAACTCATGCACTGAAATACATGCCCTGAAACTCTTGCACTGAAACTCCTGCACTGAAACACCTGCCCTGAACCGCCTGCCATGAATCTCCTGCCCTGAAACTGCTGCCCTGAATCTCAAGCCCTGAAATCACAGACCTGAAACCCATGCCCTGAAACTCATGTCCGGAATCTCATGCCCTGAAACTCATGCCCTGAAACTCCTGCCCTGAATCTCCTGCCTTGAAACTCATGCCCTGAATCTCATGCCCTGAATCTCCTGCCCTGAATCTCCTGCCTTGAAGCTCATGCCCTGAATCTCATGCCCTCAAACTCTTGCACTGAAACGCCTGCCCTAAAACACATGCCTTGAATGTCATGCACTGAAACTCATGTCCTGAATCACATGCCCTAAAACTCCTGCCCTGAATCATCTGCCCAGAAACTCATGCCCTGAATCACATGCCCTAAAATTCCTGCACTGAATCTCATGCCCTGAAACTCATGCCCTGAATCTCATGCACTGAAACTCCTGCCCTCAAACTCATACACTGAAATTCATGCACTGAAACTCATCCCCTGAATGTCATGCCCTGAAACTCATGCCCTGAATCTCGTGCCCTGAAACTCCTGCCCTGAATCACCTGCTCTGAAAATCTTGCCCTGAATCTCATGCCCTACAACTCCTCACACTGAAATTCCTGCTCTGAAACGCATGCCCAGAATCTGATGCCCTGAATCTCATGCTATGAAACTCCTGCACGAAACGCCTGCCCTGAATCTCCTGCCCTGAAACTCATGCCCTGAATCTCATGTCCTGAATCTCATACTCTGAAACTCCTGCAATGAAACTCCTGCCCTGATTCTCCTGCCTTGAAACTCATTCCCTGAATCTCATGTCCTGAAACTCATTCCATAAATCTCATACCCTGAAATCCCTGCCCTGAATCTCCTGCCTTGAAACTCATGCCCTGAATCTCATGCCCTGAATCTCCTGCCCTGAATCTCCTGCCTTGAAGCTCATGCCCTGAATCTCATGCCCTCAAACTCTTGCACTGAAACGCCTGCCCTAAAACACATGCCTTGAATGTCATGCACTGAAACTCATGTCCTGAATCACATGCCCTAAAACTCCTGCCCTGAATCATCTGCCCAGAAACTCATGCCCTGAATCACATGCCCTAAAATTCCTGCACTGAATCTCATGCCCTGAAACTCATGCCCTGAATCTCATGCACTGAAACTCCTGCCCTCAAACTCATACACTGAAATTCATGCACTGAAACTCATCCCCTGAATGTCATGCCCTGAAACTCATGCCCTGAATCTCGTGCCCTGAAACTCCTGCCCTGAATCACCTGCTCTGAAAATCTTGCCCTGAATCTCATGCCCTACAACTCCTCACACTGAAATTCCTGCTCTGAAACGCATGCCCAGAATCTGATGCCCTGAATCTCATGCTATGAAACTCCTGCACGAAACGACTGCCCTGAATCTCCTGCCCTGAAACTCATGCCCTGAATCTCATGTCCTGAATCTCATACTCTGAAACTCCTGCAATGAAACTCCTGCCCTGAATCTCCTGCCTTGAAACTCATTCCCTGAATCTCATGTCCTGAAACTCATGCCATAAATCTCATACCCTGAAATCCCTGCCCTGAATCTCATGCCCTGAAACTCATTCCCTGAATCTCATACCCTGAAAATCCTGCCCTCAAAGTCATACACTGAAACTCATGCACTGAAACTCATGCCCTGAATCTCATGCCCTGAAACTCCTGCTCTGAAACTCATGCACTGAAACTCATGCCCTGAATCTCATTCCCTGAAACTCAAGCCCTGAATCTCCTGCACTGAAACTCATGCCCTGAATCTCAAGCCCTGATTCTCCTGCCCTGAAACTCATTCCCTGAATCTCATGCTCTGAAACTCCTGCCCTGTAACTCATGCACTGAAAGACATGCCCTGAAACTCTTGCACTGAAACTCCTGCACTGAAACACCTGCCCTGAACCGCCTGCCATGAATCTCCTGCCCTGAAACTGCTGCCCTGAATCTCAAGCCCTGAAATCACAGACCTGAAACCCATGCCCTGAAACTCATGTCCGGAATCTCATGCCCTGAAACTCATGCCCTGAAACTCCTGCCCTGAATCTCCTGCCTTGAAACTCATGCCCTGAATCTCATGCCCTGAATCTCCTGCCCTGAATCTCCTGCCTTGAAGCTCATGCCCTGAATCTCATGCCCTCAAACTCTTGCACTGAAACGCCTGCCCTAAAACACATGCCTTGAATGTCATGCACTGAAACTCATGTCCTGAATCACATGCCCTAAAACTCCTGCCCTGAATCATCTGCCCAGAAACTCATGCCCTGAATCACATGCCCTAAAATTCCTGCACTGAATCTCATGCCCTGAAACTCATGCCCTGAATCTCATGCACTGAAACTCCTGCCCTCAAACTCATACACTGAAATTCATGCACTGAAACTCATCCCCTGA
This sequence comes from Mobula birostris, assembly GCF_030028105.1. Lineage (NCBI taxonomy): Eukaryota > Metazoa > Chordata > Chondrichthyes > Myliobatiformes > Myliobatidae > Mobula > Mobula birostris. The sequence goes on from NW_027278330.1 coordinate 199,439, forward strand.
ATGTCATGCCTTGAAACTCATGCCCTGAAACTCATGCCCTGAATCTCATTCCCTGAAACTCAAGCCCTGATTCTCCTGCACTGAAACTCATGCTCTGAATCTCATGTCCTGAATCACCTGCCATGAAACTCATGCCCTAAATCTCATGCCTTGAATCACATGCTCTGAAACTCCTGCCCTGAATCTCATGCCCTCAAACTCTTGCACTGAAACACCTGCCCTAAAACACATGCCCTGAAACTCATGCCCTGAATCTCATGCCCTGAAACTCTTGCACTGAAATACCTACCCTAAAACTCCTGCCCTGAATCTCATGCCCTGAAACTCAAGCCCTGATTCTCCTGCCCTGAAACTCATTCCCTGAATCTCATGCCCTGAAACTTCTGCCCTGAAAGTCATGCACTGAATCTCATGCGCTAAATCTCATGACCTTAAACTCAAGTCGTGAATCTCCTGCCCTGAAACTCATGCCCTGAATCTCATGCTCTGAACCTCCTGCCCTGAAACTCATGCACTTAAAGAAATGCCCTGAAACTCTTGCACTGAAACACCTGGCCTGAATCTCCTGCACTGAATCTCATCCCCTGAAACTGCTGCCCTGAATCTCAAGCCCTGAAACCACAGACCTGAAACCCATGCCCTGAAACTCATGTCCTGAATCTCATGCCCTTAAACTCATGCCCTGAATATCATGCCGTGAAACTCCTGCCCTCAAACTCATGCCCTGAAACTCATGCCCTGAATATCATGCCCTGAAACTCAAACACTGAATCTCCTGCCCTGAAACATATGCCCTAAATCTCATACCCTGAAACTCCTGCCCTGAAACTCATGCACTGAAACTCATGCCCAAAATCACATGCCCTAAAACTCCTGCCCTGAATCATCTCCCCAGAAACTCATGCCCTGAATCTCATGCCCTGAATCTCCTGCCCTCAAACTCATACACTGAAACTCATGCACTGAAACTCATGCCCTGAATCTCATGCCTTGAAACTCCTGTCCTGAATCTCATGCCCTGAAACTCATGCCCCGAATCTCATGCCCTGAAACTCCTGCACTGAAACTGATGCCATGAATCTCATATCCTGAAACTCACGCACTGAATTACATGCCCTGAATCACCTGCCCTGAAATTCATGACCTGAATCTCATGCCTTGATTCACATGCCCTGAAACTCCTGCCCTGAATCTCCTGCCCTGAAACTCATGCCCTGAATCTCATGCCCTGAAACTCATGCCCTGAATCTCATGCCCTGAAACTCCTGCTCTGAAACTCATGCACTGAAACTCATGCCTTTATTCACATGCACTGATACTCCTGCCCTGAATCTCCTGCCTTGAAACTCTTGCTGTGAATCTCATGCTCGTGAACTCCTGCACTGAAACTCCTGCCATGAATCTCCTGCCTTGAAACTCATGCCCTGAATCTCGTGCCCTGAAACTCCTGCCCTGAATCACCTGCTCTGAAAATCTTGCTCTGAATCTCATGCCCTACAACTCCTCACACTGAAATTCCTGCCCTGAAACGCATGCCCAGAATCTGATGCCCTGAATTTCATGCTATGAAACTCCTGCACTGAAACTCCTGCCCTGAATCTCCTGCCCTGAAACTCATGTCCTGAATCTCATGTCCTGAATCTCATGCTCTGAAACTCCTGCAATGAAACTCCTGCCCTGAATCTCTTGCCTTGAAACTCATTCAATGAATCTCATGCCCTGAAACTCCTGCTCTGAAACTCATGCACTGAAACTCATGCCCTGAATCTCATTCCCTGAAACTCAAGCCCTGATTCTCCTGCACTGAAACTCATTCCCTGAATCTCATGCCCTGAAACTTCTGCCCTGAAAGTCATGCACTGAATCTCATGCGCTAAATCTCATGACCTTAAACTCAAGCCGTGAATCTCCTGCCCTGAAACTCATGCCCTGAATCTCATGCTCTGAACCTCCTGCCCTGAAACTCATGCACTTAAAGACATGCCCTGAAACTCTTGCACTGAAACTCTTGCACTGAAACACCAGGCCTGAATCTCCTGCACTGAATCTCATCCCCTGAAACTGCTGCCCTGAATCTCAAGCCCTGAAACCACAGACCTGAAACCCATGCCCTGAAACTCATGTCCTGAATCTAATGCCCTTAAACTCATGCCCTGAATCTCATGCCGAGAAACTCCTGCCCTCAATCTCCTGCCCTGAAACACATGCCCTAAATCTCATGCCCTGAAACTCCTGCCCTGAAACTCATGCACTGAAACTCATGCCCTGAATCACATGCCCTAAAACTCCTGCCCTGAATCATCTCCCCAGAAACTCATGCCCTGAATCTCATGCCCTGAAACTCCTGCCCTCAAACTCATACACTGAAGCTCATGCACTGAAACTCATGCCCTGAATCTCATGCCCTGAAACTCCTGCACTGAAACTGATGCCATGCATCTCATATCCTGAAACTCACGCCCTGAATTACATGCCCTGAATCACCTGCCCTGAAATTCATGACCTGAATCTCATGCCTTGATTCACATGCCCTGAAACTCCTGCCCTGAATCTCCTGCCCTGAAACTCATGCCCTGAATTTCATGCTCTGAAACTCCTGCCCTCAAGCTCATGCACTGAAACACATGCCTTTAATCACATGCACTGATACTCCTGCCCTGAATCTCCTGCCTTGAAACTCTTGCTGTGAATCTCATGCTCTGGAACTCCTGCACTGAAACTCCTGCCCTGAATCTCCTGCCTTGAAACTCATGCCCTGAATCTCGTGCCCTGAAACTCCTGCCCTGAATCACCTGCTCTGAAAATTTGCCCTGAATCTCATGCCCTGAAACTCAAGCGCTGATTCTCCTGCCCTGAAACGCATGCCCTGAATCTCATGCCCTGAAACTTAAGCCCTTATTCTCCAGCCCTGAAACTCATTCCCTGAATCTCATGCCCTGAAAATCCTGCCCTCAAACTCATACACTGAAACTCATGCACTGAAACTCATGCCCTGAATCTCATGCCTTGAAACTCCTGTCCTGAATCTCATGCCCTGAAACTCATGCCCTGAATCTCATGCCCTGAAACTCATGCCCTGAATCTCATGCCCTGAAACTCCTGCTCTGAAACTCATGCACTGAAACTCATGCCTTTAATCACATGCACTGATACTCCTGCCCTGAATCTCCTGCCTTGAAACTCTTGCTGTGAATCTCATGCTCGTGAACTCCTGCACTGAAACTCCTGCCCTGAATCTCCTGCCTTGAAACTCATGCCCTGAATCTCGTGCCCTGAAACTCCTGCCCTGAATCACCTGCTCTGAAAATCTTGCCCTGAATCTCATGCCCTACAACTCCTCACACTGAAATTCCTGCCCTGAAACGCATGCCCAGAATCTGATGCCCTGAATTTCATGCTATGAAACTCCTGCACTGAAACTCCTGCCCTGAATCTCCTGCCCTGAAACTCATGTCCTGAATCTCATGTCCTGAATCTCATGCTCTGAAACTCCTGCAATGAAACTCCTGCCCTGAATCTCCTGCCTTGAAACTCATTCAATGAATCTCATGCCCTGAAACTCCTGCTCTGAAACTCATGCACTGAAACTCCTGCCCTGAATCTCCTGCCTTGAAACTCATGCCCTGAATCTCGTGCCCTGAAACTCCTGCCCTGAATCACCTGCTCTGAAAATCTTGCCCTGAATCTCATGCCCTACAACTCCTCACACTGAAATTCCTGCCCTGAAACGCATGCCCAGAATCTGATGCCCTGAATTTCATGCTATGAAACTCCTGCACTGAAACTCCTGCCCTGAATCTCCTGCCCTGAAACTCATGTCCTGAATCTCATGTCCTGAATCTCATGCTCTGAAACTCCTGCAATGAAACTCCTGCCCTGAATCTCCTGCCTTGAAACTCATTCAATGAATCTCATGCCCTGAAACTCCTGCTCTGAAACTCATGCACTGAAACTCATGCCCTGAATCTCATTCCCTGAAACTCAAGCCCTGATTCTCCTGCACTGAAACTCATGCCCTGAATCTCATGCCCTGATTCTCCTGCCCTGAAACTCATTCCCTGAATCTCATGCCCTGAAACTTCTGCCCTGAAAGTCATGCACTGAATCTCATGCGCTAAATCTCATGACCTTAAACTCAAGCCGTGAATCTCCTGCCCTGAAACTCATGCCCTGAATCTCATGCTCTGAACCTCCTGCCCTGAAACTCATGCACTTAAAGACATGCCCTGAAACTCTTGCACTGAAACTCTTGCACTGAAACACCTGGCCTGAATCTCCTGCACTGAATCTCATCCCCTGAAACTGCTGCCCTGAATCTCAAGCCCTGAAACCACAGACCTGAAACCCATGCCCTGAAACTCATGTCCTGAATCTAATGCCCTTAAACTCATGCCCTGAATCTCATGCCGAGAAACTCCTGCCCTCAATCTCCTGCCCTGAAACACATGCCCTAAATCTCATGCCCTGAAACTCCTGCCCTGAAACTCATGCACTGAAACTCATGCCCTGAATCACATGCCCTAAAACTCCTGCCCTGAATCATCTCCCCAGAAACTCATGCCCTGAATCTCATGCCCTGAAACTCCTGCCCTCAAACTCATACACTGAAACTCATGCACTGAAACTCATGCCCTGAATCTCATGCCCTGAAACTCCTGCACTGAAACTGATGCCATGAATCTCATATCCTGAAACTCACGCCCTGAATTACATGCCCTGAATCACCTGCCCTGAAATTCATGACCTGAATCTCATGCCTTGATTCACATGCCCTGAAACTCCTGCCCTGAATCTCCTGCCCTGAAACTCATGCCCTGAATTTCATGCTCTGAAACTCCTGCCCTCAAGCTCATGCACTGAAACTCATGCCTTTAATCACATGCACTGATACTCCTGCCCTGAATCTCCTGCCTTGAAACTCTTGCTGTGAATCTCATGCTCTGGAACTCCTGCACTGAAACTCCTGCCCTGAATCTCCTGCCTTGAAACTCATGCCCTGAATCTCGTGCCCTGAAACTCCTGCCCTGAATCACCTGCTCTGAAAATTTGCCCTGAATCTCATGCCCTGAAACTCAAGCGCTGATTCTCCTGCCCTGAAACGCATGCCCTGAATCTCATGCCCTGAAACTTAAGCCCTTATTCTCCAGCCCTGAAACTCATTCCCTGAATCTCATGCCCTGAAAATCCTGCCCTCAAACTCATACACTGAAACTCATGCACTGAAACTCATGCCCTGAATCTCATGCCTTGAAACTCCTGTCCTGAATCTCATGCCCTGAAACTCATGCCCTGAATCTCATGCCCTGAAACTCCTGCTCTGAAACTCATGCACTGAAACTCATGCCCTGAATCACATGCCATAAAACTCCTGCCCTGAATCATCTGCCTAGAAACTCATTATCTGAATCACATGCCCTGAAATTCCTGCCCTCAAACGCATGCACTGAAACTCATGCCCTAAATCTCATGCCCTGAAACTCCTGTCCTGAATCTCATACCCTGAAACTGCTGCCCTGAATCTCAAGCCCTGAAACCACAGACCTGAAACCCATGCCCTGAAACTCAGGGCGAGAATCTCATGCCCTGAATCTCATGCCGTGAAACTCCTGCCATCAAACTCATGTACTGAAACTCATGCTCTGAATCTCCTGCCCTGAAACTCCGGCACTGAAATACGTGCCCTAAAACTCCTGTCTTGAAACTCAAGCCCCGAATCTCATGACCTGAATCTCCTGCCCTGAATCTCCTGCCTTGAAACTCATGCCCTGAATCTCATGCCCTGAAACTCTTGCACTGAAACACCTGCCCTAAAACACATGACCTGAATGTCATGCCCTGAAATTCCTGCCCTGAAACTCTTGCACTGAAACACCTACCCTAAAACTCATGCCCTGAATCTCATGCCCTGAAACTGCTGCTCTGAAACTGCTGCGCTGAACGCAAGCCCGGAAACCACAGACCTGAAATTCATGCCCTGAAACTCATGTATTGAATCTCATGCTCTGAAACTCCTGCACTGAAACTGATGCCATGAATCTCATATCCTGAAACTCACGCACTGAATTACATGCCCTGAATCACCTGCCCTGAAATTTATGACCTGAATCTCATGCCTTGATTCACATGCCCTGAAACTCCTGCCCTGAATCTCCTGCCCTGAAACTCATGCCCTGAATTTAATGCTCTGAAACTCCTGCCCTCAAGCTCATGCACTGAAACTCATGCCTTTAATCACATGCACTGATACTCCTGCCCTGAATCTCCTGCCTTGAAACTCTTGCTGTGAATCTCATGCTCTGGAACTCCTGCACTGAAACTCCTGCCCTGAATCTCCTGCCTTGAAACTCATGCCCTGAATCTCGTGCCCTGAAACTCCTGCCCTGAATCACCTGCTCTGAAAATCTTGCCCTGAATCTCATGCCCTACAACTCCTCACACTGAAATTCCTGCCCTGAAACGCATGCCCAGAATCTGATGCCCTGAATCTCATGCTATGAAACTCCTGCACTGAAACTCCTGCCCTGAATCTCCTGCCCTGAAACTCATGTCCTGAATCTCATGTCCTGAATCTCATGCTCTGAAACTCCTGCAATGAAACTCCTGCCCTGAATCTCCTGCCTTGAAACTCATTCCCTGAATCTCATGCCCTGAAACTCCTGCTCTGAAACTCATGCACTGAAACTCATGCCCTGAATCTCATTCCCTGAAACTCAAGCCCTGATTCTCCTGCACTGAAACTCATGCCTTGAATCTCAAGCCCTGATTCTCCTGCCCTGAAACTCATTCCCTGAATCTCATGCCCTGAAACTTCTGCCCTGAAAGTCATGCACTGAATCTCATGCGCTAAATCTCATGACCTTAAACTCAAGCCGTGAATCTCCTGCCCTGAAACTCATGCCCTGAATCTCATGCTATGAACCTCCTGCCCTGAAACTCATGCACTTAAAGACATGCCCTGAAACTCTTGCATTGAAACTCTTGCACTGAAACACCTGGCCTGAATCTCCTACACTGAATCTCATCCCCTGAAACTGCTGCCCTGAATCTCAAGCCCTGAAACCACAGACCTGAAACCCATGCCCTGAAACTCATCTCCTGAATCTAATGCCCTTAAACTCATGCCCTGAATCTCATGCCGAGAAACTCCTGCCCTCAATCTCCTGCCCTGAAACACATGCCCTAAATCTCATGCCCTGAAACTCCTGCCCTGAAACTCATGCACTGAAACTCATGCCCTGAATCACATGCCCTAAAACTCCTGCCCTGAATCATCTCCCCAGAAACTCATGCCCTGAATCTCATGCCCTGAAACTCCTGCCCTCAAACTCATACACTGAAACTCATGCACTGAAACTCATGCCCTGAATCTCATGCCCTGAAACTCCTGCACTGAAACTGATGCCATGAATCTCATATCCTGAAACTCACGCCCTGAATTACATGCCCTGAATCACCTGCCCTGAAATTCATAACCTGAATCTCATGCCTTGATTCTCATGCCCTGAAACTCCTGCCCTGAATCTCCTGCCCTGAAACTCATGCCCTGAATTTCATGCTCTGAAACTCCTGGCCTCAAGCTCATGCACTGAAACTCATGCCTTTAATCACATGCACTGAAACTCCTGCCCTGAATCTCCTGCCTTGAAACTCTTGCTGTGAATCTCATGCTCTGGAACTCCTGCACTGAAACTCCTGCCCTGAATCTCCTGCCTTGAAACTCATGCCCTGAATCTCGTGCCCTGAAACTCCTGCCCTGAATCACCTGCTCTGAAAATTTGCCCTGAATCTCATGCCCTGAAACTCAAGCGCTGATTCTCCTGCCCTGAAACGCATGCCCTGAATCTCATGCCCTGAAACTTAAGCCCTTATTCTCCAGCCCTGAAACTCATTCCCTGAATCTCATGCCCTGAAAATCCTGCCCTCAAACTCATACACTGAAACTCATGCACTGAAACTCATGCCCTGAATCTCATGCCTTGAAACTCCTGTCCTGAATCTCATGCCCTGAAACTCATGCCCTGAATCTCATGCCCTGAAACTCATGCCCTGAATCTCATGCCCTGAAACTCCTGCTCTGAAACTCATGCACTGAAACTCATGCCTTTAATCACATGCACTGATACTCCTGCCCTGAATCTCCTGCCTTGAAACTCTTGCTGTGAATCTCATGCTCGTGAACTCCTGCACTGAAACTCCTGCCATGAATCTCCTGCCTTGAAACTCATGCCCTGAATCTCGTGCCCTGAAACTCCTGCCCTGAATCACCTGCTCTGAAAATCTTGCCCTGAATCTCATGCCCTACAACTCCTCACACTGAAATTCCTGCCCTGAAACGCATGCCCAGAATCTGATGCCCTGAATTTCATGCTATGAAACTCCTGCACTGAAACTCCTGCCCTGAATCTCCTGCCCTGAAACTCATGTCCTGAATCTCATGTCCTGAATCTCATGCTCTGAAACTCCTGCAATGAAACTCCTGCCCTGAATCTCCTGCCTTGAAACTCATTCAATGAATCTCATGCCCTGAAACTCCTGCTCTGAAACTCATGCACTGAAACTCCTGCCCTGAATCTCATGCTCTGAACCTCCTGCCCTGAAACTCATGCACTTAAAGACATGCCCTGAAACTCTTGCACTGAAACTCTTGCACTGAAACACCAGGCCTGAATCTCCTGCACTGAATCTCATCCCCTGAAACTGCTGCCCTGAATCTCAAGCCCTGAAACCACAGACCTGAAACCCATGCCCTGAAACTCATGTCCTGAATCTAATGCCCTTAAACTCATGCCCTGAATCTCATGCCGAGAAACTCCTGCCCTCAATCTCCTGCCCTGAAACACATGCCCTAAATCTCATGCCCTGAAACTCCTGCCCTGAAACTCATGCACTGAAACTCATGCCCTGAATCACATGCCCTAAAACTCCTGCCCTGAATCATCTCCCCAGAAACTCATGCCCTGAATCTCATGCCCTGAAACTCCTGCCCTCAAACTCATACACTGAAGCTCATGCACTGAAACTCATGCCCTGAATCTCATGCCTTGAAACTCCTGCACTGAAACTGATGCCATGCATCTCATATCCTGAAACTCACGCCCTGAATTACATGCCCTGAATCACCTGCCCTGAAATTCATGACCTGAATCTCATGCCTTGATTCACATGCCCTGAAACTCCTGCCCTGAATCTCCTGCCCTGAAACTCATGCCCTGAATTTCATGCTCTGAAACTCCTGCCCTCAAGCTCATGCACTGAAACTCATGCCTTTAATCACATGCACTGATACTCCTGCCCTGAATCTCCTGCCTTGAAACTCTTGCTGTGAATCTCATGCTCTGGAACTCCTGCACTGAAACTCCTGCCCTGAATCTCCTGCCTTGAAACTCATGCCCTGAATCTCGTGCCCTGAAACTCCTGCCCTGAATCACCTGCTCTGAAAATTTGCCCTGAATCTCATGCCCTGAAACTCAAGCGCTGATTCTCCTGCCCTGAAACGCATGCCCTGAATCTCATGCCCTGAAACTTAAGCCCTTATTCTCCAGCCCTGAAACTCATTCCCTGAATCTCATGCCCTGAAAATCCTGCCCTCAAACTCATACACTGAAACTCATGCACTGAAACTCATGCCCTGAATCTCATGCCTTGAAACTCCTGTCCTGAATCTCATGCCCTGAAACTCATGCCCTGAATCTCATGCCCTGAAACTCATGCCCTGAATCTCATGCCCTGAAACTCCTGCTCTGAAACTCATGCACTGAAACTCATGCCTTTAATCACATGCACTGATACTCCTGCCCTGAATCTCCTGCCTTGAAACTCTTGCTGTGAATCTCATGCTCGTGAACTCCTGCACTGAAACTCCTGCCCTGAATCTCCTGCCTTGAAACTCATGCCCTGAATCTCGTGCCCTGAAACTCCTGCCCTGAATCACCTGCTCTGAAAATCTTGCCCTGAATCTCATGCCCTACAACTCCTCACACTGAAATTCCTGCCCTGAAACGCATGCCCAGAATCTGATGCCCTGAATTTCATGCTATGAAACTCCTGCACTGAAACTCCTGCCCTGAATCTCCTGCCCTGAAACTCATGTCCTGAATCTCATGTCCTGAATCTCATGCTCTGAAACTCCTGCAATGAAACTCCTGCCCTGAATCTCCTGCCTTGAAACTCATTCAATGAATCTCATGCCCTGAAACTCCTGCTCTGAAACTCATGCACTGAAACTCCTGCCCTGAATCTCCTGCCTTGAAACTCATGCCCTGAATCTCGTGCCCTGAAACTCCTGCCCTGAATCACCTGCTCTGAAAATCTTGCCCTGAATCTCATGCCCTACAACTCCTCACACTGAAATTCCTGCCCTGAAACGCATGCCCAGAATCTGATGCCCTGAATTTCATGCTATGAAACTCCTGCACTGAAACTCCTGCCCTGAATCTCCTGCCCTGAAACTCATGTCCTGAATCTCATGTCCTGAATCTCATGCTCTGAAACTCCTGCAATGAAACTCCTGCCCTGAATCTCCTGCCTTGAAACTCATTCAATGAATCTCATGCCCTGAAACTCCTGCTCTGAAACTCATGCACTGAAACTCATGCCCTGAATCTCATTCCCTGAAACTCAAGCCCTGATTCTCCTGCACTGAAACTCATGCCCTGAATCTCATGCCCTGATTCTCCTGCCCTGAAACTCATTCCCTGAATCTCATGCCCTGAAACTTCTGCCCTGAAAGTCATGCACTGAATCTCATGCGCTAAATCTCATGACCTTAAACTCAAGCCGTGAATCTCCTGCCCTGAAACTCATGCCCTGAATCTCATGCTCTGAACCTCCTGCCCTGAAACTCATGCACTTAAAGACATGCCCTGAAACTCTTGCACTGAAACTCTTGCACTGAAACACCTGGCCTGAATCTCCTGCACTGAATCTCATCCCCTGAAACTGCTGCCCTGAATCTCAAGCCCTGAAACCACAGACCTGAAACCCATGCCCTGAAACTCATGTCCTGAATCTAATGCCCTTAAACTCATGCCCTGAATCTCATGCCGAGAAACTCCTGCCCTCAATCTCCTGCCCTGAAACACATGCCCTAAATCTCATGCCCTGAAACTCCTGCCCTGAAACTCATGCACTGAAACTCATGCCCTGAATCACATGCCCTAAAACTCCTGCCCTGAATCATCTCCCCAGAAACTCATGCCCTGAATCTCATGCCCTGAAACTCCTGCCCTCAAACTCATACACTGAAACTCATGCACTGAAACTCATGCCCTGAATCTCATGCCCTGAAACTCCTGCACTGAAACTGATGCCATGAATCTCATATCCTGAAACTCACGCCCTGAATTACATGCCCTGAATCACCTGCCCTGAAATTCATGACCTGAATCTCATGCCTTGATTCACATGCCCTGAAACTCCTGCCCTGAATCTCCTGCCCTGAAACTCATGCCCTGAATTTCATGCTCTGAAACTCCTGCCCTCAAGCTCATGCACTGAAACTCATGCCTTTAATCACATGCACTGATACTCCTGCCCTGAATCTCCTGCCTTGAAACTCTTGCTGTGAATCTCATGCTCTGGAACTCCTGCACTGAAACTCCTGCCCTGAATCTCCTGCCTTGAAACTCATGCCCTGAATCTCGTGCCCTGAAACTCCTGCCCTGAATCACCTGCTCTGAAAATTTGCCCTGAATCTCATGCCCTGAAACTCAAGCGCTGATTCTCCTGCCCTGAAACGCATGCCCTGAATCTCATGCCCTGAAACTTAAGCCCTTATTCTCCAGCCCTGAAACTCATTCCCTGAATCTCACGCCCTGAAAATCCTGCCCTCAAACTCATACACTGAAACTCATGCACTGAAACTCATGCCCTGAATCTCATGCCTTGAAACTCCTGTCCTGAATCTCATGCCCTGAAACTCATGCCCTGAATCTCATGCCCTGAAACTCCTGCTCTGAAACTCATGCACTGAAACTCATGCCCTGAATCACATGCCATAAAACTCCTGCCCTGAATCATCTGCCTAGAAACTCATTATCTGAATCACATGCCCTGAAATTCCTGCCCTCAAACGCATGCACTGAAACTCATGCCCTAAATCTCATGCCCTGAAACTCCTGTCCTGAATCTCATACCCTGAAACTGCTGCCCTGAATCTCAAGCCCTGAAACCACAGACCTGAAACCCATGCCCTGAAACTCAGGGCGAGAATCTCATGCCCTGAATCTCATGCCGTGAAACTCCTGCCATCAAACTCATGTACTGAAACTCATGCTCTGAATCTCCTGCCCTGAAACTCCGGCACTGAAATACGTGCCCTAAAACTCCTGTCTTGAAACTCAAGCCCCGAATCTCATGACCTGAATCTCCTGCCCTGAATCTCCTGCCTTGAAACTCATGCCCTGAATCTCATGCCCTGAAACTCTTGCACTGAAACACCTGCCCTAAAACACATGACCTGAATGTCATGCCCTGAAATTCCTGCCCTGAAACTCTTGCACTGAAACACCTACCCTAAAACTCATGCCCTGAATCTCATGCCCTGAAACTGCTGCTCTGAAACTGCTGCGCTGAACGCAAGCCCGGAAACCACAGACCTGAAATTCATGCCCTGAAACTCATGTATTGAATCTCATGCTCTGAAACTCCTGCACTGAAACTGATGCCATGAATCTCATATCCTGAAACTCACGCACTGAATTACATGCCCTGAATCACCTGCCCTGAAATTTATGACCTGAATCTCATGCCTTGATTCACATGCCCTGAAACTCCTGCCCTGAATCTCCTGCCCTGAAACTCATGCCCTGAATTTCATGCTCTGAAACTCCTGCCCTCAAGCTCATGCACTGAAACTCATGCCTTTAATCACATGCACTGATACTCCTGCCCTGAATCTCCTGCCTTGAAACTCTTGCTGTGAATCTCATGCTCTGGAACTCCTGCACTGAAACTCCTGCCCTGAATCTCCTGCCTTGAAACTCATGCCCTGAATCTCGTGCCCTGAAACTCCTGCCCTGAATCACCTGCTCTGAAAATCTTGCCCTGAATCTCATGCCCTACAACTCCTCACACTGAAATTCCTGCCCTGAAACGCATGCCCAGAATCTGATGCCCTGAATCTCATGCTATGAAACTCCTGCACTGAAACTCCTGCCCTGAATCTCCTGCCCTGAAACTCATGTCCTGAATCTCATGTCCTGAATCTCATGCTCTGAAACTCCTGCAATGAAACTCCTGCCCTGAATCTCCTGCCTTGAAACTCATTCCCTGAATCTCATGCCCTGAAACTCCTGCTCTGAAACTCATGCACTGAAACTCATGCCCTGAATCTCATTCCCTGAAACTCAAGCCCTGATTCTCCTGCACTGAAACTCATGCCTTGAATCTCAAGCCCTGATTCTCCTGCCCTGAAACTCATTCCCTGAATCTCATGCCCTGAAACTTCTGCCCTGAAAGTCATGCACTGAATCTCATGCGCTAAATCTCATGACCTTAAACTCAAGCCGTGAATCTCCTGCCCTGAAACTCATGCCCTGAATCTCATGCTATGAACCTCCTGCCCTGAAACTCATGCACTTAAAGACATGCCCTGAAACTCTTGCATTGAAACTCTTGCACTGAAACACCTGGCCTGAATCTCCTACACTGAATCTCATCCCCTGAAACTGCTGCCCTGAATCTCAAGCCCTGAAACCACAGACCTGAAACCCATGCCCTGAAACTCATCTCCTGAATCTAATGCCCTTAAACTCATGCCCTGAATCTCATGCCGAGAAACTCCTGCCCTCAATCTCCTGCCCTGAAACACATGCCCTAAATCTCATGCCCTGAAACTCCTGCCCTGAAACTCATGCACTGAAACTCATGCCCTGAATCACATGCCCTAAAACTCCTGCCCTGAATCATCTCCCCAGAAACTCATGCCCTGAATCTCATGCCCTGAAACTCCTGCCCTCAAACTCATACACTGAAACTCATGCACTGAAACTCATGCCCTGAATCTCATGCCCTGAAACTCCTGCACTGAAACTGATGCCATGAATCTCATATCCTGAAACTCACGCCCTGAATTACATGCCCTGAATCACCTGCCCTGAAATTCATAACCTGAATCTCATGCCTTGATTCTCATGCCCTGAAACTCCTGCCCTGAATCTCCTGCCCTGAAACTCATGCCCTGAATTTCATGCTCTGAAACTCCTGGCCTCAAGCTCATGCACTGAAACTCATGCCTTTAATCACATGCACTGAAACTCCTGCCCTGAATCTCCTGCCTTGAAACTCTTGCTGTGAATCTCATGCTCTGGAACTCCTGCACTGAAACTCCTGCCCTGAATCTCCTGCCTTGAAACTCATGCCCTGAATCTCGTGCCCTGAAACTCCTGCCCTGAATCACCTGCTCTGAAAATTTGCCCTGAATCTCATGCCCTGAAACTCAAGCGCTGATTCTCCTGCCCTGAAACGCATGCCCTGAATCTCATGCCCTGAAACTTAAGCCCTTATTCTCCAGCCCTGAAACTCATTCCCTGAATCTCATGCCCTGAAAATCCTGCCCTCAAACTCATACACTGAAACTCATGCACTGAAACTCATGCCCTGAATCTCATGCCTTGAAACTCCTGTCCTGAATCTCATGCCCTGAAACTCATGCCCTGAATCTCATGCCCTGAAACTCATGCCCTGAATCTCATGCCCTGAAACTCCTGCTCTGAAACTCATGCACTGAAACTCATGCCTTTAATCACATGCACTGATACTCCTGCCCTGAATCTCCTGCCTTGAAACTCTTGCTGTGAATCTCATGCTCGTGAACTCCTGCACTGAAACTCCTGCCATGAATCTCCTGCCTTGAAACTCATGCCCTGAATCTCGTGCCCTGAAACTCCTGCCCTGAATCACCTGCTCTGAAAATCTTGCCCTGAATCTCATGCCCTACAACTCCTCACACTGAAATTCCTGCCCTGAAACGCATGCCCAGAATCTGATGCCCTGAATTTCATGCTATGAAACTCCTGCACTGAAACTCCTGCCCTGAATCTCCTGCCCTGAAACTCATGTCCTGAATCTCATGTCCTGAATCTCATGCTCTGAAACTCCTGCAATGAAACTCCTGCCCTGAATCTCCTGCCTTGAAACTCATTCAATGAATCTCATGCCCTGAAACTCCTGCTCTGAAACTCATGCACTGAAACTCCTGCCCTGAATCTCCTGCCTTGAAACTCATGCCCTGAATCTCGTGCCCTGAAACTCCTGCCCTGAATCACCTGCTCTGAAAATCTTGCCCTGAATCTCATGCCCTACAACTCCTCACACTGAAATTCCTGCCCTGAAACGCATGCCCAGAATCTGATGCCCTGAATTTCATGCTATGAAACTCCTGCACTGAAACTCCTGCCCTGAATCTCCTGCCCTGAAACTCATGTCCTGAATCTCATGTCCTGAATCTCATGCTCTGAAACTCCTGCAATGAAACTCCTGCCCTGAATCTCCTGCCTTGAAACTCATTCAATGAATCTCATGCCCTGAAACTCCTGCTCTGAAACTCATGCACTGAAACTCATGCCCTGAATCTCATTCCCTGAAACTCAAGCCCTGATTCTCCTGCACTGAAACTCATGCCCTGAATCTCATGCCCTGATTCTCCTGCCCTGAAACTCATTCCCTGAATCTCATGCCCTGAAACTTCTGCCCTGAAAGTCATGCACTGAATCTCATGCGCTAAATCTCATGACCTTAAACTCAAGCCGTGAATCTCCTGCCCTGAAACTCATGCCCTGAATCTCATGCTCTGAACCTCCTGCCCTGAAACTCATGCACTTAAAGACATGCCCTGAAACTCTTGCACTGAAACTCTTGCACTGAAACACCTGGCCTGAATCTCCTGCACTGAATCTCATCCCCTGAAACTGCTGCCCTGAATCTCAAGCCCTGAAACCACAGACCTGAAACCCATGCCCTGAAACTCATGTCCTGAATCTAATGCCCTTAAACTCATGCCCTGAATCTCATGCCGAGAAACTCCTGCCCTCAATCTCCTGCCCTGAAACACATGCCCTAAATCTCATGCCCTGAAACTCCTGCCCTGAAACTCATGCACTGAAACTCATGCCCTGAATCACATGCCCTAAAACTCCTGCCCTGAATCATCTCCCCAGAAACTCATGCCCTGAATCTCATGCCCTGAAACTCCTGCCCTCAAACTCATACACTGAAACTCATGCACTGAAACTCATGCCCTGAATCTCATGCCCTGAAACTCCTGCACTGAAACTGATGCCATGAATCTCATATCCTGAAACTCACGCCCTGAATTACATGCCCTGAATCACCTGCCCTGAAATTCATGACCTGAATCTCATGCCTTGATTCACATGCCCTGAAACTCCTGCCCTGAAACTCATACCCTGAATTTCATGCTCTGAAACTCCTGCCCTCAAGCTCATGCACTGAAACTCATGCCTTTAATCACATGCACTGATACTCCTGCCCTGAATCTCCTGCCTTGAAACTCTTGCTGTGAATCTCATGCTCTGGAACTCCTGCACTGAAACTCCTGCCCTGAATCTCCTGCCTTGAAACTCATGCCCTGAATCTCGTGCCCTGAAACTCCTGCCCTGAATCACCTGCTCTGAAAATTTGCCCTGAATCTCATGCCCTGAAACTCAAGCGCTGATTCTCCTGCCCTGAAACGCATGCCCTGAATCTCATGCCCTGAAACTTAAGCCCTTATTCTCCAGCCCTGAAACTCATTCCCTGAATCTCATGCCCTGAAATTCCTGCCCTCAAACTCATACACTGAAACTCATGCACTGAAACTCATGCTCTGAATCTCCTGCCCTGAAACTCCGGCACTGAAATACGTGCCCTAAAACTCCTGTCTTGAAACTCAAGCCCCGAATCTCATGACCTGAATCTCCTGCCCTGAATCTCCTGCCTTGAAACTCATGCCCTGAATCTCATGCCCTGAAACTCTTGCACTGAAACACCTGCCCTAAAACACATGACCTGAATGTCATGCCCTGAAATTCCTGCCCTGAAACTCTTGCACTGAAACACCTACCCTAAAACTCATGCCCTGAATCTCATGCCCTGAAACTGCTGCTCTGAAACTGCTGCGCTGAACGCAAGCCCGGAAACCACAGACCTGAAATTCATGCCCTGAAACTCATGTATTGAATCTCATGCTCTGAAACTCCTGCACTGAAACTGATGCCATGAATCTCATATCCTGAAACTCACGCACTGAATTACATGCCCTGAATCACCTGCCCTGAAATTTATGACCTGAATCTCATGCCTTGATTCACATGCCCTGAAACTCCTGCCCTGAATCTCCTGCCCTGAAACTCATGCCCTGAATTTCATGCTCTGAAACTCCTGCCCTCAAGCTCATGCACTGAAACTCATGCCTTTAATCACATGCACTGATACTCCTGCCCTGAATCTCCTGCCTTGAAACTCTTGCTGTGAATCTCATGCTCTGGAACTCCTGCACTGAAACTCCTGCCCTGAATCTCCTGCCTTGAAACTCATGCCCTGAATCTCGTGCCCTGAAACTCCTGCCCTGAATCACCTGCTCTGAAAATCTTGCCCTGAATCTCATGCCCTACAACTCCTCACACTGAAATTCCTGCCCTGACACGCATGCCCAGAATCTGATGCCCTGAATCTCATGCTATGAAACTCCTGCACTGAAACTCCTGCCCTGAATCTCCTGCCCTGAAACTCATGTCCTGAATCTCATGTCCTGAATCTCATGCTCTGAAACTCCTGCAATGAAACTCCTGCCCTGAATCTCCTGCCTTGAAACTCATTCCCTGAATCTCATGCCCTGAAACTCCTGCTCTGAAACTCATGCACTGAAACTCATGCCCTGAATCTCATTCCCTGAAACTCAAGCCCTGATTCTCCTGCACTGAAACTCATGCCTTGAATCTCAAGCCCTGATTCTCCTGCCCTGAAACTCATTCCCTGAATCTCATGCCCTGAAACTTCTGCCCTGAAAGTCATGCACTGAATCTCATGCGCTAAATCTCATGACCTTAAACTCAAGCCGTGAATCTCCTGCCCTGAAACTCATGCCCTGAATCTCATGCTATGAACCTCCTGCCCTGAAACTCATGCACTTAAAGACATGCCCTGAAACTCTTGCATTGAAACTCTTGCACTGAAACACCTGGCCTGAATCTCCTACACTGAATCTCATCCCCTGAAACTGCTGCCCTGAATCTCAAGCCCTGAAACCACAGACCTGAAACCCATGCCCTGAAACTCATCTCCTGAATCTAATGCCCTTAAACTCATGCCCTGAATCTCATGCCGAGAAACTCCTGCCCTCAATCTCCTGCCCTGAAACACATGCCCTAAATCTCATGCCCTGAAACTCCTGCCCTGAAACTCATGCACTGAAACTCATGCCCTGAATCACATGCCCTAAAACTCCTGCCCTGAATCATCTCCCCAGAAACTCATGCCCTGAATCTCATGCCCTGAAACTCCTGCCCTCAAACTCATACACTGAAACTCATGCACTGAAACTCATGCCCTGAATCTCATGCCCTGAAACTCCTGCACTGAAACTGATGCCATGAATCTCATATCCTGAAACTCACGCCCTGAATTACATGCCCTGAATCACCTGCCCTGAAATTCATAACCTGAATCTCATGCCTTGATTCTCATGCCCTGAAACTCCTGCCCTGAATCTCCTGCCCTGAAACTCATGCCCTGAATTTCATGCTCTGAAACTCCTGGCCTCAAGCTCATGCACTGAAACTCATGCCTTTAATCACATGCACTGAAACTCCTGCCCTGAATCTCCTGCCTTGAAACTCTTGCTGTGAATCTCATGCTCTGGAACTCCTGCACTGAAACTCCTGCCCTGAATCTCCTGCCTTGAAACTCATGCCCTGAATCTCGTGCCCTGAAACTCCTGCCCTGAATCACCTGCTCTGAAAATTTGCCCTGAATCTCATGCCCTGAAACTCAAGCGCTGATTCTCCTGCCCTGAAACGCATGCCCTGAATCTCATGCCCTGAAACTTAAGCCCTTATTCTCCAGCCCTGAAACTCATTCCCTGAATCTCATGCCCTGAAAATCCTGCCCTCAAACTCATACACTGAAACTCATGCACTGAAACTCATGCCCTGAATCTCATGCCTTGAAACTCCTGTCCTGAATCTCATGCCCTGAAACTCATGCCCTGAATCTCATGCCCTGAAACTCATGCCCTGAATCTCATGCCCTGAAACTCCTGCTCTGAAACTCATGCACTGAAACTCATGCCTTTAATCACATGCACTGATACTCCTGCCCTGAATCTCCTGCCTTGAAACTCTTGCTGTGAATCTCATGCTCGTGAACTCCTGCACTGAAACTCCTGCCATGAATCTCCTGCCTTGAAACTCATGCCCTGAATCTCGTGCCCTGAAACTCCTGCCCTGAATCACCTGCTCTGAAAATCTTGCCCTGAATCTCATGCCCTACAACTCCTCACACTGAAATTCCTGCCCTGAAACGCATGCCCAGAATCTGATGCCCTGAATTTCATGCTATGAAACTCCTGCACTGAAACTCCTGCCCTGAATCTCCTGCCCTGAAACTCATGTCCTGAATCTCATGTCCTGAATCTCATGCTCTGAAACTCCTGCAATGAAACTTCTGCCCTGAATCTCCTGCCTTGAAACTCATTCAATGAATCTCATGCCCTGAAACTCCTGCTCTGAAACTCATGCACTGAAACTCCTGCCCTGAATCTCCTGCCTTGAAACTCATGCCCTGAATCTCGTGCCCTGAAACTCCTGCCCTGAATCACCTGCTCTGAAAATCTTGCCCTGAATCTCATGCCCTACAACTCCTCACACTGAAATTCCTGCCCTGAAACGCATGCCCAGAATCTGATGCCCTGAATTTCATGCTATGAAACTCCTGCACTGAAACTCCTGCCCTGAATCTCCTGCCCTGAAACTCATGTCCTGAATCTCATGTCCTGAATCTCATGCTCTGAAACTCCTGCAATGAAACTCCTGCCCTGAATCTCCTGCCTTGAAACTCATTCAATGAATCTCATGCCCTGAAACTCCTGCTCTGAAACTCATGCACTGAAACTCATGCCCTGAATCTCATTCCCTGAAACTCAAGCCCTGATTCTCCTGCACTGAAACTCATGCCCTGAATCTCATGCCCTGATTCTCCTGCCCTGAAACTCATTCCCTGAATCTCATGCCCTGAAACTTCTGCCCTGAAAGTCATGCACTGAATCTCATGCGCTAAATCTCATGACCTTAAACTCAAGCCGTGAATCTCCTGCCCTGAAACTCATGCCCTGAATCTCATGCTCTGAACCTCCTGCCCTGAAACTCATGCACTTAAAGACATGCCCTGAAACTCTTGCACTGAAACTCTTGCACTGAAACACCTGGCCTGAATCTCCTGCACTGAATCTCATCCCCTGAAACTGCTGCCCTGAATCTCAAGCCCTGAAACCACAGACCTGAAACCCATGCCCTGAAACTCATGTCCTGAATCTAATGCCCTTAAACTCATGCCCTGAATCTCATGCCGAGAAACTCCTGCCCTCAATCTCCTGCCCTGAAACACATGCCCTAAATCTCATGCCCTGAAACTCCTGCCCTGAAACTCATGCACTGAAACTCATGCCCTGAATCACATGCCCTAAAACTCCTGCCCTGAATCATCTCCCCAGAAACTCATGCCCTGAATCTCATGCCCTGAAACTCCTGCCCTCAAACTCATACACTGAAACTCATGCACTGAAACTCATGCCCTGAATCTCATGCCCTGAAACTCCTGCACTGAAACTGATGCCATGAATCTCATATCCTGAAACTCACGCCCTGAATTACATGCCCTGAATCACCTGCCCTGAAATTCATGACCTGAATCTCATGCCTTGATTCACATGCCCTGAAACTCCTGCCCTGAAACTCATACCCTGAATTTCATGCTCTGAAACTCCTGCCCTCAAGCTCATGCACTGAAACTCATGCCTTTAATCACATGCACTGATACTCCTGCCCTGAATCTCCTGCCTTGAAACTCTTGCTGTGAATCTCATGCTCTGGAACTCCTGCACTGAAACTCCTGCCCTGAATCTCCTGCCTTGAAACTCATGCCCTGAATCTCGTGCCCTGAAACTCCTGCCCTGAATCACCTGCTCTGAAAATTTGCCCTGAATCTCATGCCCTGAAACTCAAGCGCTGATTCTCCTGCCCTGAAACGCATGCCCTGAATCTCATGCCCTGAAACTTAAGCCCTTATTCTCCAGCCCTGAAACTCATTCCCTGAATCTCATGCCCTGAAATTCCTGCCCTCAAACTCATACACTGAAACTCATGCACTGAAACTCATGCCCTGAATCTCATGCCTTGAAACTCCTGTCCTGAATCTCATGCCCTGAAACTCATGCCCTGAATCTCATGCCCTGAAACTCCTGCTCTGAAACTCATGCACTGAAACTCATGCCCTGAATCACATGCCATAAAACTCCTGCCCTGAATCATCTGCCTAGAAACTCATTATCTGAATCACATGCCCTGAAATTCCTGCCCTCAAACGCATGCACTGAAACTCATGCCCTAAATCTCATGCCCTGAAACTCCTGTCCTGAATCTCATACCCTGAAACTGCTGCCCTGAATCTCAAGCCCTGAAACCACAGACCTGAAACCCATGCCCTGAAACTCAGGGCGAGAATCTCATGCCCTGAATCTCATGCCGTGAAACTCCTGCCATCAAACTCATGTACTGAAACTCATGCTCTGAATCTCCTGCCCTGAAACTCCGGCACTGAAATACGTGCCCTAAAACTCCTGTCTTGAAACTCAAGCCCCGAATCTCATGACCTGAATCTCCTGCCCTGAATCTCCTGCCTTGAAACTCATGCCCTGAATCTCATGCCCTGAAACTCTTGCACTGAAACACCTGCCCTAAAACACATGACCTGAATGTCATGCCCTGAAATTCCTGCCCTGAAACTCTTGCACTGAAACACCTACCCTAAAACTCATGCCCTGAATCTCATGCCCTGAAACTGCTGCTCTGAAACTGCTGCGCTGAACGCAAGCCCGGAAACCACAGACCTGAAATTCATGCCCTGAAACTCATGTATTGAATCTCATGCTCTGAAACTCCTACACTGAAACTGATGCCATGAATCTCATATCCTGAAACTCACGCACTGAATTACATGCCCTGAATCACCTGCCCTGAAATTTATGACCTGAATCTCATGCCTTGATTCACATGCCCTGAAACTCCTGCCCTGAATCTCCTGCCCTGAAACTCATGCCCTGAATTTCATGCTCTGAAACTCCTGCCCTCAAGCTCATGCACTGAAACTCATGCCTTTAATCACATGCACTGATACTCCTGCCCTGAATCTCCTGCCTTGAAACTCTTGCTGTGAATCTCATGCTCTGGAACTCCTGCACTGAAACTCCTGCCCTGAATCTCCTGCCTTGAAACTCATGCCCTGAATCTCGTGCCCTGAAACTCCTGCCCTGAATCACCTGCTCTGAAAATCTTGCCCTGAATCTCATGCCCTACAACTCCTCACACTGAAATTCCTGCCCTGAAACGCATGCCCAGAATCTGATGCCCTGAATCTCATGCTATGAAACTCCTGCACTGAAACTCCTGCCCTGAATCTCCTGCCCTGAAACTCATGTCCTGAATCTCATGTCCTGAATCTCATGCTCTGAAACTCCTGCAATGAAACTCCTGCCCTGAATCTCCTGCCTTGAAACTCATTCCCTGAATCTCATGCCCTGAATCTCATTCCCTGAAACTCAAGCCCTGATTCTCCTGCACTGAAACTCATGCCTTGAATCTCAAGCCCTGATTCTCCTGCCCTGAAACTCATTCCCTGAATCTCATGCCCTGAAACTTCTGCCCTGAAAGTCATGCACTGAATCTCATGCGCTAAATCTCATGACCTTAAACTCAAGCCGTGAATCTCCTGCCCTGAAACTCATGCCCTGAATCTCATGCTATGAACCTCCTGCCCTGAAACTCATGCACTTAAAGACATGCCCTGAAACTCTTGCATTGAAACTCTTGCACTGAAACACCTGGCCTGAATCTCCTACACTGAATCTCATCCCCTGAAACTGCTGCCCTGAATCTCAAGCCCTGAAACCACAGACCTGAAACCCATGCCCTGAAACTCATGTCCTGAATCTAATGCCCTTAAACTCATGCCCTGAATCTCATGCCGAGAAACTCCTGCCCTCAATCTCCTGCCCTGAAACACATGCCCTAAATCTCATGCCCTGAAACTCCTGCCCTGAAACTCATGCACTGAAACTCATGCCCTGAATCACATGCCCTAAAACTCCTGCCCTGAATCATCTCCCCAGAAACTCATGCCCTGAATCTCATGCCCTGAAACTCCTGCCCTCAAACTCATACACTGAAACTCATGCACTGAAACTCATGCCCTGAATCTCATGCCCTGAAACTCCTGCACTGAAACTGATGCCATGAATCTCATATCCTGAAACTCACGCCCTGAATTACATGCCCTGAATTTCCTGCCCTGAAATTCATAACCTGAATCTCATGCCTTGATTCTCATGCCCTGAAACTCCTGCCCTGAATCTCCTGCCCTGAAACTCATGCCCTGAATTTCATGCTCTGAAACTCCTGGCCTCAAGCTCATGCACTGAAACTCATGCCTTTAATCACATGCACTGAAACTCCTGCCCTGAATCTCCTGCCTTGAAACTCTTGCTGTGAATCTCATGCTCTGGAACTCCTGCACTGAAACTCCTGCCCTGAATCTTCTGCATTGAAACTCATGCCCTGAATCTCGTGCCCTGAAACTCCTGCCCTGAATCACCTGCTCTGAAAATTTGCCCTGAATCTCATGCCCTGAAACTCAAGCGCTGATTCTCCTGCCCTGAAACGCATGCCCTGAATCTCATGTCCTGAAACTTAAGCCCTTATTCTCCAGCCCTGAAACTCATTCCCTGAATCTCATGCCCTGAAAATCCTGCCCTCAAACTCATACACTGAAACTCATGCACTGAAACTCATGCCCTGAATCTCATGCCTTGAAACTCCTGTCCTGAATCTCATGCCCTGAAACTCATGCCCTGAATCTCATGCCCTGAAACTCCTGCTCTGAAACTCATGCCCTGAAACTCATGCCCTGAATCACATGACATAAAACTCCTGCCCTGAATCATCTGCCTAGAAACTCATTATCTGAATCACATGCCCTGAAACTCCTGCCCTCAAACTCATGCACTGAAACTCATGCCCTAAATCTCATGCCCTGAAACTCCTGTCCTGAATCTCATACCCTGAAACTGCTGCCCTGAATCTCAAGCCCTGAAACCACAGACCTGAAACCCATGCCCTGAAACTCAGGGCGAGAATCTCATGCCCTGAATCTCATGCCGTGAAACTCCTGCCATCAAACTCATGTACTGAAACTCATGCTCTGAATCTCCTGCCCTGAAACTCCGGCACTGAAATACGTGCCCTAAAACTCCTGTCTTGAAACTCAAGCCCCGAATCTCATGACCTGAATCTCCTGCCCTGAATCTCCTGCCTTGAAACTCATGCCCTGAATCTCATGCCCTGAAACTCTTGCACTGAAACACCTGCCCTAAAACACATGACCTGAATGTCATGCCCTGAAATTCCTGCCCTGAAACTCTTGCACTGAAACACCTACCCTAAAACTCATGCCCTGAATCTCATGCCCTGAAACTGCTGCTCTGAAACTGCTGCGCTGAATCTCAAGCCCGGAAACCACAGACCTGAAATTCATGCCCTGAAACTCATGTATTGAATCTCATGCCCTGAAACTCATGTCCTGAATCTCCTGCCTTGAAACTCCTGTCCTGAATCTCATGCCCTGAAACTCACGCCCTGAATTACATGCCCTGAATCACCTGCCCTGAAATTCATGACCTGAATCTCATGCCTTGATTCACATGCCCTGAAACTCCTGCCCTGAATCTCCTGCCCTGAAACTCATGCCCTGAATTTCATGCTCTGAAACTCCTGCCCTCAAGCTCATGCACTGAAACTCATGCCTTTAATCACATGCACTGATACTCCTGCCCTGAATCTCCTGCTTTGAAAATCTTGCTGTGAATCTCATGCTCTGGAACTCCTGCACTGAAACTCCTGCCCTGAATCTCCTACCTTGAAACTCATGCCCTGAATCTCGTGCCCTGACACTCCTGCCCTGAATCACCTGCTCTGAAAATCTTGCCCTGAATCTCATGCCCTACAACTCCTCACACTGAAATTCCTGCTTTGAAACGCATGCCCAGAATCTGATGCCCTGAATCTCATGCTATGAAACTCCTGCACTGAAACTCCTGCCCTGAATCTCCTGCCCTGAAACTCATGCCCTGAATCTCATGTCCTGAATCTCATGCTCTGAAACTCCTGCAATGAAACTCCTGCCCTGAATCTCCTGCCTTGAAACTCATTCCCTGAATCTCATGTCCTGAAACTCATGCCATAAATCTCATACCCTGAAATCCCTGCCCTGAATCTCATGCCCTGAAACTCATTCCCTGAATCTCATGCCCTGAAATTCCTGCCCTCAAAGTCATACACTGAAACTCATGCACTGAAACTCATGCCCTGAATCTCATGCCCTGAAACTCCTGCTCTGATACTCATGCACTGAAACTCATGCCCTGAATCTCATTCCCTGAAACTCAAGCCCTGAGTCTCCTGCACTGAAACTCATGCCCTGAATCTCAAGCCCTGATTCTCCTGCCCTGAAACTCATTCCCTGAATCTCATGCTCTGAAACTCCTGCCCTGTAACTCATGCACTGAAAGACATGCCCTGAAACTCTTGCACTGAAACTCCTGCACTGAAACACCTGCCCTGAACCGCCTGCCATGAATCTCCTGCCCTGAAACTGCTGCCCTGAATCTCAAGCCCTGAAATCACAGACCTGAAACCCATGCCCTGAAACTCATGTCCTGAATCTCATGCCCTGAAACTCATGCCCTGAAACTCCTGCCCTGAATCTCCTGCCTTGAAACTCATGCCCTGAATCTCATGCCCTGAATCTCCTACCCTGAATCTCCTGCCTTGAAGCTCATGCCCTGAATCTCATGCCCTCAAACTCTTGCACTGAAACGCCTGCCCTAAAACACATGCCTTGAATGTCATGCCCTGAAACTCATGCCCTGAATCTCATGCTCTGAAACTCCTGCCTTGAAAGACATGCCCTAAAACTCTTGCACTGAACTTCTTGCACTGAAACACCTGCCCTGAATCTCCTGCCCTGAAACTGCTGCCCTGAATCTCAAGCTCTGAAACCACAGACCTGAAACCCATGCCCTGAAACTCATGTCGTGAATCTCATGCCCTGAAACTCATGTCCTGAATCTCATGCCCTGAAACTCATGCCCTGAAACTCATGCCCTGAATCTCATGCCGCGAAACTCCTGCCCTCAAACTCATGCACTGAAACTCATGCTCTGAATCTCCTGCCCTGAAACTCCTGCACTGAAACACGTGCCCTAAAACACCTGCCTTGAAACTCAAGCCCCGAATTTCATGCCCTGAATCTCCTGCCCTGAATCTCCTGCCTTGAAACTCATGCCCTGAATCTCATGCCTTCAAACTCTTGCACTGAAACACCTACCCTAAAACACATGCCCTGAATGTCATGTCCTGAAACTCCTACCCTGAAACTCACGCCCTGAAACGCCTGCCCTGAAACTCATGCCCTGAATCTCATGCCCTGAAACTCTTGCACTGAAACACCTACCCTAAAACTCATGCCCTGAATCTCATGCTATGAAACTCCTGCCCTGAAACTCATGCACTGAAAGACATGCCCTGAAACTCTTGCACTGAACCTCTTGCACTGAAACACCTGCCCTGAATCTCCTGCTCTGAAACTGCTGCCCTGAATCTCAAGCCCTGAAACCACAGACCTGAAACCCATGCCCTGAAACTCATGTCGTGAATCTCATGCTCTGAAACTCATGTCCTGAATCTCATGCCCTGAAACTCATGCCCTGAATCTCATGCCGTGAAACTCCTGCCCTCAAACTCATGCACTGAAACTCATGCTCTGAATCTCCTGCCCTGAAACTCCTGCACTGAAACACGTGCCCTAAAACACCTGCCTTGAAACTCAAGCCCCGAATTTCATGCCCTGAATCTCCTGCCCTGAATCGCCTGCCTTGATACTCATGCCCTGAATCTCATGCCCTCAAACACTTGCACTGAAACACCTGCCCTAATACACATGCCCTGAATGTCATGCCCTGAAATTCCTGCCCTGAAACTCATGCCCTGATTCTCCTGCCCTGAAACTCTTGCACTGAAACACCTACCCTAAAACACATGCCCTGAATGTCATGTCCTGAAACTCCTACCCTGAAACTCATGCCCTGAAACTCATGCCCTGAATCTCCTGCCCTGAAACTCAAGCCCTGATTCTCCTGCCCTGAAACTCATGCCCTGAATCTCATGCGCTAAATCTCATGACCTTAAACTCAAGCCGTGATTCTCCTGGACTGAAACTCATGTCCTGAATCTCAAGCTCTCAAACTGCTGCCCTGAAACTCATGCACTGAATCTCATGCGCTAAATCTCATGACCTTAAACTCAAGCCGTGAATCTCCTGGACTGAAACTCATGTCCTGAATCTCAAGCTCTGAAACTACTGCCCTGAAACTCCTGCACTGAAATACGTGCCCTAAAACACCTGCCTTGAAACTCAAGCCCGAATCTCATGCCCTGAATCTCCAGCCCTGAATCTCCTGCCTTGAAACTCATGCCCTGAATCTCATGCCCTGAAACTCTTGCACTGAAACAACTACCTTAATACTCATGCCCTGAATCTTATGCCCTGAATCTCATGAAGTGAAACTCATGCACTGAAACTCCTGCCCTGTAACTGATGCCCTGAATGACATGCACAGAAACTCATGTCCTGAACCTCATGCCCTGAAACTCAAGCCCTGAATCTCATGCACTGAAACTCATGCCCTAAATCTCATACCCTGGATCTCCTGCCCTGAAACTCATGCACTGAAACTCATACACTGAAACTCATGCCCTGAATCTCATGCCCTGAAGCTCATGCCCTGAATCTCATGCCCTGAAACTCCTGCCCTCAAACTCATACACTGAAACTCATGCCCAGAAACTCATGCCCTGAATCTCATGCCCTGAATCTCATGCCTTGAAACTCCAGTACTGAATCTCATGCCCTGAAACTCATGCCCTGAATCTCATGCCCAGAAAATCCTGCACTGAAACTCATGCACTGAACTCATGCCCTGAATCACATGCCCTAAAACTCCTGCCCTGAATCATCTGCCAAGAAACTCATTATCTGAATCAGTAGCCCTGAAATTCCTGCTCTGAATCTCATGCCTTGAAATTCATGCCCTAATCTCATGCCCTGAAACTCCTGCCCTCAAACTCATGCACTGAAACTCATGCCCAGAAACTCATGCCCTGAATCTCATGCCCTGAAAATCAAGCCCTGAATCTCATGCCCTGAAACTCATGCCCTGAATCTCATGCCGTGAAACTCCTGCCCTCAAACTCATGCACTGAAACTCATGCCCTGAATCTCCTGTCATTAAACTCATGCCCTGAATTTCATGCCCTGAATCTCATGCCCTGAAATTCATGCACTGAAACTCATCCCCTGAATCTCATGCTCTGAAACTCAAGCCCTGATTCTCCTGCCCTGAAACTCATGCCATGAATCTCATACCCTGAAACTCCTGCCCTGAAAGTCATACGCTGAAACTCATGCCCTGAATCTCATGCCCTGAAACTGCTGCTCTGAAACTGCAGCGCTGAATCTCAAGCCCGGAAACCACAGATCTGAAACTCATGCCCTGAAACTCATGCACTGAATCTCATGCCCTGAAACTCATGTCCTGAATCTCATACCCTGAAACTCATGTACTGAATCTCATGCCCTGAAACTCATGTCCTGAATCTCATGCCCTGAAACTCCTGCCCTCAAACTCCTGTCCTGAATCAAATGCCCTGAAACTCCTGCCCTGAAACTCATGCACTGAAACTCATGCCCCGAATCACATGCCCTAAAACTCCTGCCCGGAATCATCTACCCAGAAACTCATGCCCTGAATCACATGCCCTGAAATTCCTGCCCTGAAGCTCATGCCCTGAAACTCATGCCCTGAATCTCATGCCCTGAAACTCCTGCACTGAAACTCATGCCCTAAATCTCATACCCTGAAACTCCTGCCCTGAAACTCATGCACTGAATCTCATGCACTGAAACTCATGCCCTGAATCTCAAGCCCTGAAACTCCTGTACTTAATCTCATGCCCTGAAACTCATGCCCTGAACCTCATGACCTGAAAGTCCTGCGCTGAAACTCATGCCATGAATCTCATATCCTGAAACTCACGCCCTGAATTACCTGCTCTGAAACTCCTGCCCTGAAACTCATGCCCAGAAACTCATGCCCTGAATCTCATGCCCTGAAACTCAAGCCCTGATTCTCCTGCCCTGAAGCTCATGCCCGGAATCTCATGCCCTGAAACTTCTGCGCTGAAACTCCTGCACTGAATCTCATGCGCTAAATCTCATGACCTTAAACTCAAGCCGTGAATCTCCTGCCCTGAAACTCATGCCCTGAATCTCATGCTCTGAAATTCCTGCCCTGAAACTCATGCACTGAAAGACATGCACTGAAACTCTTGCACTGAACCTCTTGCAGTGAAACACCTGCCCTGAATCTCCTGCCCTGAAACTGCTGCCCTGAATCTCAAGCCCTGAAACCACAGACCTGAAACCCATGCCCTGAAACTCATGTCGTGAATCTCATGCCCTGAAACTCTTGTACTGAATCTCATGCCTTAAAACTTATGCCCTGAAACTCATGCCCTGAATCTCATGCCGTGAAACTCCTGCCCTCAAACTCATGCACTGAAACTCATGCTCTGAATCTCCTGCCCTGAAACTCCTGCATTGAAACACGTGCCCTAAAATACCTGCCTTGAAACTCATGCCCCGAATTTCATGCCCTGAAACTCTTGCACTGAAACACCTGCCCTAAAACACATGCTCTGAATGTCATGCCCTGAAATTCCTGCCCTGAAACTCATGCCCTGATTCTCATGCCCTGAAACTCCTGCCCTGAAACTCAAGCCCTGATTCTCCTGCCCTGAAACTCATGCTCTGAATCTCATGCCCTGAAACTTCTGCCCTGAAACTCATGCACTGAATCTCATGCGCTAAATCTCATGACCTTAAACTCAAGCTGTGAATCTCCTGGAGTGAAACTCATGTCCTGAATCTCAAGCTCTGAAACTTCTGCCCTGAAACTCCTGCACTGAAATACTTGCCCTAAAACACCTGCCTTGAAACTCAAGCCCAAATCTCATGCCCTGAATCTCCTGCCCTGAATCTCCTGCCCTGAATCTCCTGCGTTGAAACTCATGCCCTGAATCTCCTGCCCTGAAAATCTTGCACTGAAACACCTACCCTAATACTAATGCCCTGAATCTCATGCCGTGAAACTCATGCACTGAAACTCCTGCCCTGTAACTGATGCCCTGAATCTCATGCACTGAAACTCATGCCCTAAATCTCATACCCTGAAACTCCTGCCCTGAAACTCATGCACTGAAACTCATGCACTTAAACTCATGCCCTGAATCTCATGCCTTGAAACTCCTGTCCTGAATCACCTGCTCTGAAAATCTTGCCCTGAATCTCATGCCCTACAACTCCTCACACTGAAATTCCTGCCCTGAAACGCATGCCCAGAATCTGATGCCCTGAATTTCATGCTATGAAACTCCTGCACTGAAACTCCTGCCCTGAATCTCCTGCCCTGAAACTCATGTCCTGAATCTCATGTCCTGAATCTCATGCTCTGAAACTCCTGCAATGAAACTCCTGCCCTGAATCTCCTGCCTTGAAACTCATTCAATGAATCTCATGCCCTGAAACTCCTGCTCTGAAACTCATGCACTGAAACTCCTGCCCTGAATCTCCTGCCTTGAAACTCATGCCCTGAATCTCGTGCCCTGAAACTCCTGCCCTGAATCACCTGCTCTGAAAATCTTGCCCTGAATCTCATGCCCTACAACTCCTCACACTGAAATTCCTGCCCTGAAACGCATGCCCAGAATCTGATGCCCTGAATTTCATGCTATGAAACTCCTGCACTGAAACTCCTGCCCTGAATCTCCTGCCCTGAAACTCATGTCCTGAATCTCATGTCCTGAATCTCATGCTCTGAAACTCCTGCAATGAAACTCCTGCCCTGAATCTCCTGCCTTGAAACTCATTCAATGAATCTCATGCCCTGAAACTCCTGCTCTGAAACTCATGCACTGAAACTCATGCCCTGAATCTCATTCCCTGAAACTCAAGCCCTGATTCTCCTGCACTGAAACTCATGCCCTGAATCTCATGCCCTGATTCTCCTGCCCTGAAACTCATTCCCTGAATCTCATGCCCTGAAACTTCTGCCCTGAAAGTCATGCACTGAATCTCATGCGCTAAATCTCATGACCTTAAACTCAAGCCGTGAATCTCCTGCCCTGAAACTCATGCCCTGAATCTCATGCTCTGAACCTCCTGCCCTGAAACTCATGCACTTAAAGACATGCCCTGAAACTCTTGCACTGAAACTCTTGCACTGAAACACCTGGCCTGAATCTCCTGCACTGAATCTCATCCCCTGAAACTGCTGCCCTGAATCTCAAGCCCTGAAACCACAGACCTGAAACCCATGCCCTGAAACTCATGTCCTGAATCTAATGCCCTTAAACTCATGCCCTGAATCTCATGCCGAGAAACTCCTGCCCTCAATCTCCTGCCCTGAAACACATGCCCTAAATCTCATGCCCTGAAACTCCTGCCCTGAAACTCATGCACTGAAACTCATGCCCTGAATCACATGCCCTAAAACTCCTGCCCTGAATCATCTCCCCAGAAACTCATGCCCTGAATCTCATGCCCTGAAACTCCTGCCCTCAAACTCATACACTGAAACTCATGCACTGAAACTCATGCCGTGAATCTCATGCCCTGAAACTCCTGCACTGAAACTGATGCCATGAATCTCATATCCTGAAACTCACGCCCTGAATTACATGCCCTGAATCACCTGCCCTGAAATTCATGACCTGAATCTCATGCCTTGATTCACATGCCCTGAAACTCCTGCCCTGAAACTCATACCCTGAATTTCATGCTCTGAAACTCCTGCCCTCAAGCTCATGCACTGAAACTCATGCCTTTAATCACATGCACTGATACTCCTGCCCTGAATCTCCTGCCTTGAAACTCTTGCTGTGAATCTCATGCTCTGGAACTCCTGCACTGAAACTCCTGCCCTGAATCTCCTGCCTTGAAACTCATGCCCTGAATCTCGTGCCCTGAAACTCCTGCCCTGAATCACCTGCTCTGAAAATTTGCCCTGAATCTCATGCCCTGAAACTCAAGCGCTGATTCTCCTGCCCTGAAACGCATGCCCTGAATCTCATGCCCTGAAACTTAAGCCCTTATTCTCCAGCCCTGAAACTCATTCCCTGAATCTCATGCCCTGAAATTCCTGCCCTCAAACTCATACACTGAAACTCATGCACTGAAACTCATGCCCTGAATCTCATGCCTTGAAACTCCTGTCCTGAATCTCATGCCCTGAAACTCATGCCCTGAATCTCATGCCCTGAAACTCCTGCTCTGAAACTCATGCACTGAAACTCATGCCCTGAATCACATGCCATAAAACTCCTGCCCTGAATCATCTGCCTAGAAACTCATTATCTGAATCACATGCCCTGAAATTCCTGCCCTCAAACGCATGCACTGAAACTCATGCCCTAAATCTCATGCCCTGAAACTCCTGTCCTGAATCTCATACCCTGAAACTGCTGCCCTGAATCTCAAGCCCTGAAACCACAGACCTGAAACCCATGCCCTGAAACTCAGGGCGAGAATCTCATGCCCTGAATCTCATGCCGTGAAACTCCTGCCATCAAACTCATGTACTGAAACTCATGCTCTGAATCTCCTGCCCTGAAACTCCGGCACTGAAATACGTGCCCTAAAACTCCTGTCTTGAAACTCAAGCCCCGAATCTCATGACCTGAATCTCCTGCCCTGAATCTCCTGCCTTGAAACTCATGCCCTGAATCTCATGCCCTGAAACTCTTGCACTGAAACACCTGCCCTAAAACACATGACCTGAATGTCATGCCCTGAAATTCCTGCCCTGAAACTCTTGCACTGAAACACCTACCCTAAAACTCATGCCCTGAATCTCATGCCCTGAAACTGCTGCTCTGAAACTGCTGCGCTGAACCCAAGCCCGGAAACCACAGACCTGAAATTCATGCCCTGAAACTCATGTATTGAATCTCATGCTCTGAAACTCCTACACTGAAACTGATGCCATGAATCTCATATCCTGAAACTCACGCACTGAATTACATGCCCTGAATCACCTGCCCTGAAATTTATGACCTGAATCTCATGCCTTGATTCACATGCCCTGAAACTCCTGCCCTGAATCTCCTGCCCTGAAACTCATGCCCTGAATTTCATGCTCTGAAACTCCTGCCCTCAAGCTCATGCACTGAAACTCATGCCTTTAATCACATGCACTGATACTCCTGCCCTGAATCTCCTGCCTTGAAACTCTTGCTGTGAATCTCATGCTCTGGAACTCCTGCACTGAAACTCCTGCCCTGAATCTCCTGCCTTGAAACTCATGCCCTGAATCTCGTGCCCTGAAACTCCTGCCCTGAATCACCTGCTCTGAAAATCTTGCCCTGAATCTCATGCCCTACAACTCCTCACACTGAAATTCCTGCCCTGAAACGCATGCCCAGAATCTGATGCCCTGAATCTCATGCTATGAAACTCCTGCACTGAAACTCCTGCCCTGAATCTCCTGCCCTGAAACTCATGTCCTGAATCTCATGTCCTGAATCTCATGCTCTGAAACTCCTGCAATGAAACTCCTGCCCTGAATCTCCTGCCTTGAAACTCATTCCCTGAATCTCATGCCCTGAATCTCATTCCCTGAAACTCAAGCCCTGATTCTCCTGCACTGAAACTCATGCCTTGAATCTCAAGCCCTGATTCTCCTGCCCTGAAACTCATTCCCTGAATCTCATGCCCTGAAACTTCTGCCCTGAAAGTCATGCACTGAATCTCATGCGCTAAATCTCATGACCTTAAACTCAAGCCGTGAATCTCCTGCCCTGAAACTCATGCCCTGAATCTCATGCTATGAACCTCCTGCCCTGAAACTCATGCACTTAAAGACATGCCCTGAAACTCTTGCATTGAAACTCTTGCACTGAAACACCTGGCCTGAATCTCCTACACTGAATCTCATCCCCTGAAACTGCTGCCCTGAATCTCAAGCCCTGAAACCACAGACCTGAAACCCATGCCCTGAAACTCATGTCCTGAATCTAATGCCCTTAAACTCATGCCCTGAATCTCATGCCGAGAAACTCCTGCCCTCAATCTCCTGCCCTGAAACACATGCCCTAAATCTCATGCCCTGAAACTCCTGCCCTGAAACTCATGCACTGAAACTCATGCCCTGAATCACATGCCCTAAAACTCCTGCCCTGAATCATCTCCCCAGAAACTCATGCCCTGAATCTCATGCCCTGAAACTCCTGCCCTCAAACTCATACACTGAAACTCATGCACTGAAACTCATGCCCTGAATCTCATGCCCTGAAACTCCTGCACTGAAACTGATGCCATGAATCTCATATCCTGAAACTCACGCCCTGAATTACATGCCCTGAATTTCCTGCCCTGAAATTCATAACCTGAATCTCATGCCTTGATTCTCATGCCCTGAAACTCCTGCCCTGAATCTCCTGCCCTGAAACTCATGCCCTGAATTTCATGCTCTGAAACTCCTGGCCTCAAGCTCATGCACTGAAACTCATGCCTTTAATCACATGCACTGAAACTCCTGCCCTGAATCTCCTGCCTTGAAACTCTTGCTGTGAATCTCATGCTCTGGAACTCCTGCACTGAAACTCCTGCCCTGAATCTTCTGCATTGAAACTCATGCCCTGAATCTCGTGCCCTGAAACTCCTGCCCTGAATCACCTGCTCTGAAAATTTGCCCTGAATCTCATGCCCTGAAACTCAAGCGCTGATTCTCCTGCCCTGAAACGCATGCCCTGAATCTCATGTCCTGAAACTTAAGCCCTTATTCTCCAGCCCTGAAACTCATTCCCTGAATCTCATGCCCTGAAAATCCTGCCCTCAAACTCATACACTGAAACTCATGCACTGAAACTCATGCCCTGAATCTCATGCCTTGAAACTCCTGTCCTGAATCTCATGCCCTGAAACTCATGCCCTGAATCTCATGCCCTGAAACTCCTGCTCTGAAACTCATGCACTGAAACTCATGCCCTGAATCACATGACATAAAACTCCTGCCCTGAATCATCTGCCTAGAAACTCATTATCTGAATCACATGCCCTGAAACTCCTGCCCTCAAACTCATGCACTGAAACTCATGCCCTAAATCTCATGCCCTGAAACTCCTGTCCTGAATCTCATACCCTGAAACTGCTGCCCTGAATCTCAAGCCCTGAAACCACAGACCTGAAACCCATGCCCTGAAACTCAGGGCGAGAATCTCATGCCCTGAATCTCATGCCGTGAAACTCCTGCCATCAAACTCATGTACTGAAACTCATGCTCTGAATCTCCTGCCCTGAAACTCCGGCACTGAAATACGTGCCCTAAAACTCCTGTCTTGAAACTCAAGCCCCGAATCTCATGACCTGAATCTCCTGCCCTGAATCTCCTGCCTTGAAACTCATGCCCTGAATCTCATGCCCTGAAACTCTTGCACTGAAACACCTGCCCTAAAACACATGACCTGAATGTCATGCCCTGAAATTCCTGCCCTGAAACTCTTGCACTGAAACACCTACCCTAAAACTCATGCCCTGAATCTCATGCCCTGAAACTGCTGCTCTGAAACTGCTGCGCTGAATCTCAAGCCCGGAAACCACAGACCTGAAATTCATGCCCTGAAACTCATGTATTGAATCTCATGCCCTGAAACTCATGTCCTGAATCTCCTGCCTTGAAACTCCTGTCCTGAATCTCATGCCCTGAAACTCACGCCCTGAATTACATGCCCTGAATCACCTGCCCTGAAATTCATGACCTGAATCTCATGCCTTGATTCACATGCCCTGAAACTCCTGCCCTGAATCTCCTGCCCTGAAACTCATGCCCTGAATTTCATGCTCTGAAACTCCTGCCCTCAAGCTCATGCACTGAAACTCATGCCTTTAATCACATGCACTGATACTCCTGCCCTGAATCTCCTGCTTTGAAAATCTTGCTGTGAATCTCATGCTCTGGAACTCCTGCACTGAAACTCCTGCCCTGAATCTCCTACCTTGAAACTCATGCCCTGAATCTCGTGCCCTGAAACTCCTGCCCTGAATCACCTGCTCTGAAAATCTTGCCCTGAATCTCATGCCCTACAACTCCTCACACTGAAATTCCTGCTTTGAAACGCATGCCCAGAATCTGATGCCCTGAATCTCATGCTATGAAACTCCTGCACTGAAACTCCTGCCCTGAATCTCCTGCCCTGAAACTCATGCCCTGAATCTCATGTCCTGAATCTCATGCTCTGAAACTCCTGCAATGAAACTCCTGCCCTGAATCTCCTGCCTTGAAACTCATTCCCTGAATCTCATGTCCTGAAACTCATGCCATAAATCTCATACCCTGAAATCCCTGCCCTGAATCTCATGCCCTGAAACTCATTCCCTGAATCTCATGCCCTGAAATTCCTGCCCTCAAAGTCATACACTGAAACTCATGCACTGAAACTCATGCCCTGAATCTCATGCCCTGAAACTCCTGCTCTGATACTCATGCACTGAAACTCATGCCCTGAATCTCATTCCCTGAAACTCAAGCCCTGAGTCTCCTGCACTGAAACTCATGCCCTGAATCACAAGCCCTGATTCTCCTGCCCTGAAACTCATTCCCTGAATCTCATGCTCTGAAACTCCTGCCCTGTAACTCATGCACTGAAAGACATGCCCTGAAACTCTTGCACTGAAACTCCTGCACTGAAACACCTGCCCTGAACCGCCTGCCATGAATCTCCTGCCCTGAAACTGCTGCCCTGAATCTCAAGCCCTGAAATCACAGACCTGAAACCCATGCCCTGAAACTCATGTCCTGAATCTCATGCCCTGAAACTCATGCCCTGAAACTCCTGCCCTGAATCTCCTGCCTTGAAACTCATGCCCTGAATCTCATGCCCTGAATCTCCTACCCTGAATCTCCTGCCTTGAAGCTCATGCCCTGAATCTCATGCCCTCAAACTCTTGCACTGAAACGCCTGCCCTAAAACACATGCCTTGAATGTCATGCCCTGAAACTCATGCCCTGAATCTCATGCTCTGAAACTCCTGCCTTGAAAGACATGCCCTAAAACTCTTGCACTGAACTTCTTGCACTGAAACACCTGCCCTGAATCTCCTGCCCTGAAACTGCTGCCCTGAATCTCAAGCTCTGAAACCACAGACCTGAAACCCATGCCCTGAAACTCATGTCGTGAATCTCATGCCCTGAAACTCATGTCCTGAATCTCATGCCCTGAAACTCATGCCCTGAAACTCATGCCCTGAATCTCATGCCGCGAAACTCCTGCCCTCAAACTCATGCACTGAAACTCATGCTCTGAATCTCCTGCCCTGAAACTCCTGCACTGAAACACGTGCCCTAAAACACCTGCCTTGAAACTCAAGCCCCGAATTTCATGCCCTGAATCTCCTGCCCTGAATCTCCTGCCTTGAAACTCATGCCCTGAATCTCATGCCTTCAAACTCTTGCACTGAAACACCTACCCTAAAACACATGCCCTGAATGTCATGTCCTGAAACTCCTACCCTGAAACTCACGCCCTGAAACGCCTGCCCTGAAACGCATGCCCTGAATCTCATGCCCTGAAACTCTTGCACTGAAACACCTACCCTAAAACTCATGCCCTGAATCTCATGCTATGAAACTCCTGCCCTGAAACTCATGCACTGAAAGACATGCCCTGAAACTCTTGCACTGAACCTCTTGCACTGAAACACCTGCCCTGAATCTCCTGCTCTGAAACTGCTGCCCTGAATCTCAAGCCCTGAAACCACAGACCTGAAACCCATGCCCTGAAACTCATGTCGTGAATCTCATGCTCTGAAACTCATGTCCTGAATCTCATGCCCTGAAACTCATGCCCTGAATCTCATGCCGTGAAACTCCTGCCCTCAAACTCATGCACTGAAACTCATGCTCTGAATCTCCTGCCCTGAAACTCCTGCACTGAAACACGTGCCCTAAAACACCTGCCTTGAAACTCAAGCCCCGAATTTCATGCCCTGAATCTCCTGCCCTGAATCGCCTGCCTTGATACTCATGCCCTGAATCTCATGCCCTCAAACACTTGCACTGAAACACCTGCCCTAATACACATGCCCTGAATGTCATGCCCTGAAATTCCTGCCCTGAAACTCATGCCCTGATTCTCCTGCCCTGAAACTCTTGCACTGAAACACCTACCCTAAAACACATGCCCTGAATGTCATGTCCTGAAACTCCTACCCTGAAACTCATGCCCTGAAACTCATGCCCTGAATCTCCTGCCCTGAAACTCAAGCCCTGATTCTCCTGCCCTGAAACTCATGCCCTGAATCTCATGCGCTAAATCTCATGACCTTAAACTCAAGCCGTGATTCTCCTGGACTGAAACTCATGTCCTGAATCTCAAGCTCTCAAACTGCTGCCCTGAAACTCATGCACTGAATCTCATGCGCTAAATCTCATGACCTTAAACTCAAGCCGTGAATCTCCTGGACTGAAACTCATGTCCTGAATCTCAAGCTCTGAAACTACTGCCCTGAAACTCCTGCACTGAAATACGTGCCCTAAAACACCTGCCTTGAAACTCAAG
Organism: Mobula birostris; assembly: GCF_030028105.1. Classification (NCBI taxonomy): domain Eukaryota; kingdom Metazoa; phylum Chordata; class Chondrichthyes; order Myliobatiformes; family Myliobatidae; genus Mobula; species Mobula birostris. The sequence goes on from NW_027278330.1 coordinate 238,435, forward strand.
CCCGAATCTCATGCCCTGAATCTCCAGCCCTGAATCTCCTGCCTTGAAACTCATGCCCTGAATCTCATGCCCTGAAACTCTTGCACTGAAACAACTACCTTAATACTCATGCCCTGAATCTTATGCCCTGAATCTCATGAAGTGAAACTCATGCACTGAAACTCCTGCCCTGTAACTGATGCCCTGAATGACATGCACAGAAACTCATGTCCTGAACCTCATGCCCTGAAACTCAAGCCCTGAATCTCATGCACTGAAACTCATGCCCTAAATCTCATACCCTGGATCTCCTGCCCTGAAACTCATGCACTGAAACTCATACACTGAAACTCATGCCCTGAATCTCATGCCCTGAAACTCATGCCCTGAATCTCATGCCCTGAAACTCCTGCCCTCAAACTCATACACTGAAACTCATGCCCAGAAACTCATGCCCTGAATCTCATGCCCTGAATCTCATGCCTTGAAACTCCAGTACTGAATCTCATGCCCTGAAACTCATGCCCTGAATCTCATGCCCAGAAAATCCTGCACTGAAACTCATGCACTGAACTCATGCCCTGAATCACATGCCCTAAAACTCCTGCCCTGAATCATCTGCCAAGAAACTCATTATCTGAATCAGTAGCCCTGAAATTCCTGCTCTGAATCTCATGCCTTGAAATTCATGCCCTGAATCTCATGCCCTGAAACTCCTGCCCTCAAACTCATGCACTGAAACTCATGCCCAGAAACTCATGCCCTGAATCTCATGCCCTGAAAATCAAGCCCTGAATCTCATGCCCTGAAACTCATGCCCTGAATATCATGCCGTGAAACTCCTGCCCTCAAACTCATGCACTGAAACTCATGCCCTGAATCTCCTGTCATTAAACTCATGCCCTGAATTTCATGCCCTGAATCTCATGCCCTGAAATTCATGCACTGAAACTCATCCCCTGAATCTCATGCTCTGAAACTCAAGCCCTGATTCTCCTGCCCTGAAACTCATGCCATGAATCTCATACCCTGAAACTCCTGCCCTGAAAGTCATACGCTGAAACTCATGCCCTGAATCTCATGCCCTGAAACTGCTGCTCTGAAACTGCAGCGCTGAATCTCAAGCCCGGAAACCACAGATCTGAAACTCATGCCCTGAAACTCATGCACTGAATCTCATGCCCTGAAACTCATGTCCTGAATCTCATACCCTGAAACTCATGTACTGAATCTCATGCCCTGAAACTCATGTCCTGAATCTCATGCCCTGAAACTCCTGCCCTCAAACTCCTGTCCTGAATCAAATGCCCTGAAACTCCTGCCCTGAAACTCATGCACTGAAACTCATGCCCCGAATCACATGCCCTAAAACTCCTGCCCGGAATCATCTACCCAGAAACTCATGCCCTGAATCACATGCCCTGAAATTCCTGCCCTGAAGCTCATGCCCTGAAACTCATGCCCTGAATCTCATGCCCTGAAACTCCTGCACTGAAACTCATGCCCTAAATCTCATACCCTGAAACTCCTGCCCTGAAACTCATGCACTGAATCTCATGCACTGAAACTCATGCCCTGAATCTCAAGCCCTGAAACTCCTGTACTTAATCTCATGCCCTGAAACTCATGCCCTGAACCTCATGACCTGAAAGTCCTGCGCTGAAACTCATGCCATGAATCTCATATCCTGAAACTCACGCCCTGAATTACCTGCTCTGAAACTCCTGCCCTGAAACTCATGCGCAGAAACTCATGCCCTGAATCTCATGCCCTGAAACTCAAGCCCTGATTCTCCTGCCCTGAAGCTCATGCCCGGAATCTCATGCCCTGAAACTTCTGCGCTGAAACTCCTGCACTGAATCTCATGCGCTAAATCTCATGACCTTAAACTCAAGCCGTGAATCTCCTGCCCTGAAACTCATGCCCTGAATCTCATGCTCTGAAATTCCTGCCCTGAAACTCATGCACTGAAAGACATGCACTGAAACTCTTGCACTGAACCTCTTGCAGTGAAACACCTGCCCTGAATCTCCTGCCCTGAAACTGCTGCCCTGAATCTCAAGCCCTGAAACCACAGACCTGAAACCCATGCCCTGAAACTCATGTCGTGAATCTCATGCCCTGAAACTCTTGTACTGAATCTCATGCCTTAAAACTTATGCCCTGAAACTCATGCCCTGAATCTCATGCCGTGAAACTCCTGCCCTCAAACTCATGCACTGAAACTCATGCTCTGAATCTCCTGCCCTGAAACTCCTGCATTGAAACACGTGCCCTAAAATACCTGCCTTGAAACTCATGCCCCGAATTTCATGCCCTGAAACTCTTGCACTGAAACACCTGCCCTAAAACACATGCTCTGAATGTCATGCCCTGAAATTCCTGCCCTGAAACTCATGCATTGATTCTCATGCCCTGAAACTCCTGCCCTGAAACTCAAGCCCTGATTCTCCTGCCCTGAAACTCATGCTCTGAATCTCATGCCCTGAAACTTCTGCCCTGAAACTCATGCACTGAATCTCATGCGCTAAATCTCATGACCTTAAACTCAAGCTGTGAATCTCCTGGAGTGAAACTCATGTCCTGAATCTCAAGCTCTGAAACTTCTGCCCTGAAACTCCTGCACTGAAATACTTGCCCTAAAACACCTGCCTTGAAACTCAAGCCCAAATCTCATGCCCTGAATCTCCTGCCCTGAATCTCCTGCCCTGAATCTCCTGCGTTGAAACTCATGCCCTGAATCTCCTGCCCTGAAAATCTTGCACTGAAACACCTACCCTAATACTAATGCCCTGAATCTCATGCCGTGAAACTCATGCACTGAAACTCCTGCCCTGTAACTGATGCCCTGAATCTCATGCACTGAAACTCATGCCCTAAATCTCATACCCTGAAACTCCTGCCCTGAAACTCATGCACTGAAACTCATGCACTTAAACTCATGCCCTGAATCTCATGCCTTGAAACTCCTGTCCTGAATCACCTGCTCTGAAAATCTTGCCCTGAATCTCATGCCCTACAACTCCTCACACTGAAATTCCTGCCCTGAAACGCATGCCCAGAATCTGATGCCCTGAATTTCATGCTATGAAACTCCTGCACTGAAACTCCTGCCCTGAATCTCCTGCCCTGAAACTCATGTCCTGAATCTCATGTCCTGAATCTCATGCTCTGAAACTCCTGCAATGAAACTCCTGCCCTGAATCTCCTGCCTTGAAACTCATTCAATGAATCTCATGCCCTGAAACTCCTGCTCTGAAACTCATGCACTGAAACTCCTGCCCTGAATCTCCTGCCTTGAAACTCATGCCCTGAATCTCGTGCCCTGAAACTCCTGCCCTGAATCACCTGCTCTGAAAATCTTGCCCTGAATCTCATGCCCTACAACTCCTCACACTGAAATTCCTGCCCTGAAACGCATGCCCAGAATCTGATGCCCTGAATTTCATGCTATGAAACTCCTGCACTGAAACTCCTGCCCTGAATCTCCTGCCCTGAAACTCATGTCCTGAATCTCATGTCCTGAATCTCATGCTCTGAAACTCCTGCAATGAAACTCCTGCCCTGAATCTCCTGCCTTGAAACTCATTCAATGAATCTCATGCCCTGAAACTCCTGCTCTGAAACTCATGCACTGAAACTCATGCCCTGAATCTCATTCCCTGAAACTCAAGCCCTGATTCTCCTGCACTGAAACTCATGCCCTGAATCTCATGCCCTGATTCTCCTGCCCTGAAACTAATTCCCTGAATCTCATGCCCTGAAACTTCTGCCCTGAAAGTCATGCACTGAATCTCATGCGCTAAATCTCATGACCTTAAACTCAAGCCGTGAATCTCCTGCCCTGAAACTCATGCCCTGAATCTCATGCTCTGAACCTCCTGCCCTGAAACTCATGCACTTAAAGACATGCCCTGAAACTCTTGCACTGAAACTCTTGCACTGAAACACCTGGCCTGAATCTCCTGCACTGAATCTCATCCCCTGAAACTGCTGCCCTGAATCTCAAGCCCTGAAACCACAGACCTGAAACCCATGCCCTGAAACTCATGTCCTGAATCTAATGCCCTTAAACTCATGCCCTGAATCTCATGCCGAGAAACTCCTGCCCTCAATCTCCTGCCCTGAAACACATGCCCTAAATCTCATGCCCTGAAACTCCTGCCCTGAAACTCATGCACTGAAACTCATGCCCTGAATCACATGCCCTAAAACTCCTGCCCTGAATCATCTCCCCAGAAACTCATGCCCTGAATCTCATGCCCTGAAACTCCTGCCCTCAAACTCATACACTGAAACTCATGCACTGAAACTCATGCCCTGAATCTCATGCCCTGAAACTCCTGCACTGAAACTGATGCCATGAATCTCATATCCTGAAACTCACGCCCTGAATTACATGCCCTGAATCACCTGCCCTGAAATTCATGACCTGAATCGCATGCCTTGATTCACATGCCCTGAAACTCCTGCCCTGAATCTCCTGCCCTGAAACTCATGCCCTGAATTTCATGCTCTGAAACTCCTGCCCTCAAGCTCATGCACTGAAACTCATGCCTTTAATCACATGCACTGATACTCCTGCCCTGAATCTCCTGCCTTGAAACTCTTGCTGTGAATCTCATGCTCTGGAACTCCTGCACTGAAACTCCTGCCCTGAATCTCCTGCCTTGAAACTCATGCCCTGAATCTCGTGCCCTGAAACTCCTGCCCTGAATCACCTGCTCTGAAAATTTGCCCTGAATCTCATGCCCTGAAACTCAAGCGCTGATTCTCCTGCCCTGAAACGCATGCCCTGAATCTCATGCCCTGAAACTTAAGCCCTTATTCTCCAGCCCTGAAACTCATTCCCTGAATCTCATGCCCTGAAAATCCTGCCCTCAAACTCATACACTGAAACTCATGCACTGAAACTCATGCCCTGAATCTCATGCCTTGAAACTCCTGTCCTGAATCTCATGCCCTGAAACTCATGCCCTGAATCTCATGCCCTGAAACTCCTGCTCTGAAACTCATGCACTGAAACTCATGCCCTGAATCACATGCCATAAAACTCCTGCCCTGAATCATCTGCCTAGAAACTCATTATCTGAATCACATGCCCTGAAATTCCTGCCCTCAAACGCATGCACTGAAACTCATGCCCTAAATCTCATGCCCTGAAACTCCTGTCCTGAATCTCATACCCTGAAACTGCTGCCCTGAATCTCAAGCCCTGAAACCACAGACCTGAAACCCATGCCCTGAAACTCAGGGCGAGAATCTCATGCCCTGAATCTCATGCCGTGAAACTCCTGCCATCAAACTCATGTACTGAAACTCATGCTCTGAATCTCCTGCCCTGAAACTCCGGCACTGAAATACGTGCCCTAAAACTCCTGTCTTGAAACTCAAGCCCCGAATCTCATGACCTGAATCTCCTGCCCTGAATCTCCTGCCTTGAAACTCATGCCCTGAATCTCATGCCCTGAAACTCTTGCACTGAAACACCTGCCCTAAAACACATGACCTGAATGTCATGCCCTGAAATTCCTGCCCTGAAACTCTTGCACTGAAACACCTACCCTAAAACTCATGCCCTGAATCTCATGCCCTGAAACTGCTGCTCTGAAACTGCTGCGCTGAACCCAAGCCCGGAAACCACAGACCTGAAATTCATGCCCTGAAACTCATGTATTGAATCTCATGCTCTGAAACTCCTACACTGAAACTGATGCCATGAATCTCATATCCTGAAACTCACGCACTGAATTACATGCCCTGAATCACCTGCCCTGAAATTTATGACCTGAATCTCATGCCTTGATTCACATGCCCTGAAACTCCTGCCCTGAATCTCCTGCCCTGAAACTCATGCCCTGAATTTCATGCTCTGAAACTCCTGCCCTCAAGCTCATGCACTGAAACTCATGCCTTTAATCACATGCACTGATACTCCTGCCCTGAATCTCCTGCCTTGAAACTCTTGCTGTGAATCTCATGCTCTGGAACTCCTGCACTGAAACTCCTGCCCTGAATCTCCTGCCTTGAAACTCATGCCCTGAATCTCGTGCCCTGAAACTCCTGCCCTGAATCACCTGCTCTGAAAATCTTGCCCTGAATCTCATGCCCTACAACTCCTCACACTGAAATTCCTGCCCTGAAACGCATGCCCAGAATCTGATGCCCTGAATCTCATGCTATGAAACTCCTGCACTGAAACTCCTGCCCTGAATCTCCTGCCCTGAAACTCATGTCCTGAATCTCATGTCCTGAATCTCATGCTCTGAAACTCCTGCAATGAAACTCCTGCCCTGAATCTCCTGCCTTGAAACTCATTCCCTGAATCTCATGCCCTGAATCTCATTCCCTGAAACTCAAGCCCTGATTCTCCTGCACTGAAACTCATGCCTTGAATCTCAAGCCCTGATTCTCCTGCCCTGAAACTCATTCCCTGAATCTCATGCCCTGAAACTTCTGCCCTGAAAGTCATGCACTGAATCTCATGCGCTAAATCTCATGACCTTAAACTCAAGCCGTGAATCTCCTGCCCTGAAACTCATGCCCTGAATCTCATGCTATGAACCTCCTGCCCTGAAACTCATGCACTTAAAGACATGCCCTGAAACTCTTGCATTGAAACTCTTGCACTGAAACACCTGGCCTGAATCTCCTACACTGAATCTCATCCCCTGAAACTGCTGCCCTGAATCTCAAGCCCTGAAACCACAGACCTGAAACCCATGCCCTGAAACTCATGTCCTGAATCTAATGCCCTTAAACTCATGCCCTGAATCTCATGCCGAGAAACTCCTGCCCTCAATCTCCTGCCCTGAAACACATGCCCTAAATCTCATGCCCTGAAACTCCTGCCCTGAAACTCATGCACTGAAACTCATGCCCTGAATCACATGCCCTAAAACTCCTGCCCTGAATCATCTCCCCAGAAACTCATGCCCTGAATCTCATGCCCTGAAACTCCTGCCCTCAAACTCATACACTGAAACTCATGCACTGAAACTCATGCCCTGAATCTCATGCCCTGAAACTCCTGCACTGAAACTGATGCCATGAATCTCATATCCTGAAACTCACGCCCTGAATTACATGCCCTGAATTTCCTGCCCTGAAATTCATAACCTGAATCTCATGCCTTGATTCTCATGCCCTGAAACTCCTGCCCTGAATCTCCTGCCCTGAAACTCATGCCCTGAATTTCATGCTCTGAAACTCCTGGCCTCAAGCTCATGCACTGAAACTCATGCCTTTAATCACATGCACTGAAACTCCTGCCCTGAATCTCCTGCCTTGAAACTCTTGCTGTGAATCTCATGCTCTGGAACTCCTGCACTGAAACTCCTGCCCTGAATCTTCTGCCTTGAAACTCATGCCCTGAATCTCGTGCCCTGAAACTCCTGCCCTGAATCACCTGCTCTGAAAATTTGCCCTGAATCTCATGCCCTGAAACTCAAGCGCTGATTCTCCTGCCCTGAAACGCATGCCCTGAATCTCATGTCCTGAAACTTAAGCCCTTATTCTCCAGCCCTGAAACTCATTCCCTGAATCTCATGCCCTGAAAATCCTGCCCTCAAACTCATACACTGAAACTCATGCACTGAAACTCATGCCCTGAATCTCATGCCTTGAAACTCCTGTCCTGAATCTCATGCCCTGAAACTCATGCCCTGAATCTCATGCCCTGAAACTCCTGCTCTGAAACTCATGCACTGAAACTCATGCCCTGAATCACATGACATAAAACTCCTGCCCTGAATCATCTGCCTAGAAACTCATTATCTGAATCACATGCCCTGAAACTCCTGCCCTCAAACTCATGCACTGAAACTCATGCCCTAAATCTCATGCCCTGAAACTCCTGTCCTGAATCTCATACCCTGAAACTGCTGCCCTGAATCTCAAGCCCTGAAACCACAGACCTGAAACCCATGCCCTGAAACTCAGGGCGAGAATCTCATGCCCTGAATCTCATGCCGTGAAACTCCTGCCATCAAACTCATGTACTGAAACTCATGCTCTGAATCTCCTGCCCTGAAACTCCGGCACTGAAATACGTGCCCTAAAACTCCTGTCTTGAAACTCAAGCCCCGAATCTCATGACCTGAATCTCCTGCCCTGAATCTCCTGCCTTGAAACTCATGCCCTGAATCTCATGCCCTGAAACTCTTGCACTGAAACACCTGCCCTAAAACACATGACCTGAATGTCATGCCCTGAAATTCCTGCCTGAAACTCTTGCACTGAAACACCTACCCTAAAACTCATGCCCTGAATCTCATGCCCTGAAACTGCTGCTCTGAAACTGCTGCGCTGAATCTCAAGCCCGGAAACCACAGACCTGAAATTCATGCCCTGAAACTCATGTATTGAATCTCATGCCCTGAAACTCATGTCCTGAATCTCCTGCCTTGAAACTCCTGTCCTGAATCTCATGCCCTGAAACTCACGCCCTGAATTACATGCCCTGAATCACCTGCCCTGAAATTCATGACCTGAATCTCATGCCTTGATTCACATGCCCTGAAACTCCTGCCCTGAATCTCCTGCCCTGAAACTCATGCCCTGAATTTCATGCTCTGAAACTCCTGCCCTCAAGCTCATGCACTGAAACTCATGCCTTTAATCACATGCACTGATACTCCTGCCCTGAATCTCCTGCTTTGAAAATCTTGCTGTGAATCTCATGCTCTGGAACTCCTGCACTGAAACTCCTGCCCTGAATCTCCTACCTTGAAACTCATGCCCTGAATCTCGTGCCCTGAAACTCCTGCCCTGAATCACCTGCTCTGAAAATCTTGCCCTGAATCTCATGCCCTACAACTCCTCACACTGAAATTCCTGCTTTGAAACGCATGCCCAGAATCTGATGCCCTGAATCTCATGCTATGAAACTCCTGCACTGAAACTCCTGCCCTGAATCTCCTGCCCTGAAACTCATGCCCTGAATCTCATGTCCTGAATCTCATGCTCTGAAACTCCTGCAATGAAACTCCTGCCCTGAATCTCCTGCCTTGAAACTCATTCCCTGAATCTCATGTCCTGAAACTCATGCCATAAATCTCATACCCTGAAATCCCTGCCCTGAATCTCATGCCCTGAAACTCATTCCCTGAATCTCATGCCCTGAAAATCCTGCCCTCAAAGTCATACACTGAAACTCATGCACTGAAACTCATGCCCTGAATCTCATGCCCTGAAACTCCTGCTCTGAAACTCATGCACTGAAACTCATGCCCTGAATCTCATTCCCTGAAACTCAAGCCCTGAGTCTCCTGCACTGAAACTCATTCCCTGAATCTCATGCTCTGAAACTCCTGCCCTGTAACTCATGCACTGAAAGACATGCCCTGAAACTCTTGCACTGAAACTCCTGCACTGAAACACCTGCCCTGAACCGCCTGCCATGAATCTCCTGCCCTGAAACTGCTGCCCTGAATCTCAAGCCCTGAAATCACAGACCTGAAACCCATTGCCCTGAAACTCATGTCCTGAATCTCATGCCCTGAAACTCATGCCCTGAAACTCCTGCCCTGAATCTCCCTGCCTTGAAACTCATGCCCTGAATCTCATGCCCTGAATCTCCTGCCCTGAATCTCCTGCCTTGAAGCTCATGCCCTGAATCTCATGCCCTCAAACTCTTGCACTGAAACGCCTGCCCTAAAACACATGCCTTGAATGTCATGCCCTGAAACTCATGCCCTGAATCTCATGTTCTGAAACTCCTGCCTTGAAAATCATGCACTGAAAGACATGCCCTAAAACTCTTGCACTGAACTTCTTGCACTGAAAACACCTGCCCTGAATCTCCTGCCCTGAAACTGCTGCCCTGAATCTCAAGCTCTGAAACCACAGACCTGAAACCCATGCCCCTGAAACTCATGTCGTGAATCTCATGCCCTGAAACTCATGTCCTGAATCTCATGCC